>NW_006922017.1:1907372-1909810 GCF_000298275.1 Orycteropus afer afer
TCACTCCTCGGAAGAAAGGTTGGGCAATCCTACTTCCGTAGTGATACTGCCTCGGAAACCCAAGGAGGGGTCGCTATGAGTCGGGGCCAACCCGATGGCACATAACAACAACAACAACAACAACATTGAATTAATCTATATATATGCATAGAAGGTTTTTTATAACATATTTTCTTTAAAGTAGTCATTTTGTTTAAGACCTATTTTCATAGGCTTTTGTTAATAAACATCTCTTGCATGAGTAAAAACCTAACCTTCATATTGAATATAATTAACAAGTCAGAATATTTCTGATAAAAAAGTTATAAAAATCACAGAAATACCTGAAAGGAAAATGAAAAAATGTATGTTAGAACAATAGAAAAATGACTATTTTCAATGCAAACATTAATGTTGTTGTTGTTGTTAGGTCCTGTTGAGTAAACTCTAACCCATAGCAATCCTATGTATAACAGAATGAAACACTACCTGGTCCAGTGCCAGCCTCACAATACTTGATATACCTGAGCCCATCATTGCAGTCCTGTGTCAATCCATCTTGTTGAGGGCCTTCCTCTTTTTTGTTGACATTCCACTTTACCAAGCATGATAATTAATTAATAGCAGATAATTAATGTGGCAGACTTTTAATGAAAATGAAAAAAAGGATGATATTGAACTGCTAGCCTTCTGGTTAGCAGTCAAATGCCTTAGGCACTACGCCACCAGAGCTCCCTTTTTTTCTTTTAGTTTTTTAGATTATTTGCTGTAATCTTGAGATAGTATTAAAAGTATTTAATATATTTTTATAAAGCTGTTGAGTTAGAAGCATTTGTAATCTATTTTTCTTTTCTATCTTTCCTATTTTTAATATCATTTTCTTATTCTCAGTTGTAGTCGGTTGTAAAAAATATTGCAAAGCCAGAAAGTTCATAATTGGGGATTCCCATAAGATGGTGGAATAAGCAGACAAAATACACAGACCCTCTTCAACAAAGAAAAGAGTAAACAATTAACACTGATACAGAAAATAATCCCGGAGCCCTGAGCTTTGAAAGGAAGGATACAGAAGAGGACTAAACTCCAACTAGTAGAAGAACCTGCATGAAAACAGCAAAAAAGGAGACATACAGAGCTGCAGATTGTCAGTGATCCTGATGACATGGACAGTTTGGTTATTGCCAGGTGGTGTTAGGACCTAAGAATTAACTGAAAAGTAGGCCCTGCTAGCCAGAGGCTTCATGGAGGACTGCATTGGTGCGTGGTTGATGAATAAAAGGGGAAACAGTGAAGGAGACAAACTGAGCTCTGGACTTTTGGGTGTGCAGAGGGTGCAGCCATTTTGAATGTGTACAAGTGGTTCAACCATTATGGATATTTAAAGTCTCTCAGATTCCAGGGACTTAAGAATAGGCTCCCCTTTCAGGGCACAGCAAGGACATGTAGGACACTGAGGACTAGAAAGCTATGCTATCCCCCTTCTTACTCTAATACCCCACACTATCTTGGTGAACAGAGGTTTGGACATCCCTCACTCCCACCCACCTTCTGGGCCAACAGGAATTCCATTCCACTCTGTGTGCTCTGTCAGAGCCTGGGTGGCCTATCCTGCCCCACCTAAAATTTGTTTGTTTGTTTTTGTCTGTTTTAAAATTATTTTTTTTCTCTTTTTCATCCTTTTTTATTATTACTCTTTATTCTTCCCTTCCCAGGTTCTAGCTTTCAACATTTTCCCTCTTCCCTTATCCTGGTTCTCATTTTTCCCTTTCTAGTTGCTCTCACCATTACTTGTTTTTCTTTTTGCATTTTTCCTATTTTTTTCTTCATTGTTCTCCTATTGTACCTCTTTTCTCTTATTCCCCCTCCTCAGATATTGTTTTTCTTCCCTTCTTTTTCCTATTCATATTAAAATACTTTTTCAAGTACTTCTTTAAATATTTTCTCTCATTTATTGACTTTCCCCCTTTTTTCATATTTTGGTGATTGTTCCAGTGTGTTTATGTGATGTGTGTTTTGTGTCCTCTTGCTTTTACTTTTTTGATGGTTTTTGAGTTGTTGATTTTTCAAACTGAGTGAGAGACAGCAACCATACTCATATGAGCCAACCATACACACACTTCCTGTAGCTCCAGTTATGGAGTGAGGGCCACCTTTTCCTTCTGAAAAAACTGGGCAATGATACATGACTGCCAATAAGATCCTGACTCACCCTTAACTGCTCTTCACAACTAGTTAACAGAGATCTGTGCAACCACTCTCATTCTTATTACACCCACCAAGTGACAGGTAGTGAGGACTAAGTGCTGCCAACTAGCAAATAAAGGAGCACATCCTGATTACTCAGATACATCCAGGAAAAAAAAAAAAGAAGAAAACAAAAATCTTGGATGAATCACACCAACATATAATCACCATTAAATAGAAACATAGAAATACAACAAAGTGACAATGTCTTCGAG
>NW_006922017.1:1911070-1912494 GCF_000298275.1 Orycteropus afer afer
TTCTAAGCTTGGGGAGAAAATTATAAATCACAGGGTAACCTCAAAGAAAAATGATAAACCTTCACATCACAATAAAAAAGAGGACAAGCACAAATATTTAACAAATACTAAAACAACAGCAACAAATTAAATGATAACATGATTCAGAAACTAGAGCTCAGCACAGAAAACTGTATGGAACAAAGAAACCAAGAACACCACAAAAAAACACATAACAAAATGACAGCAACAAATTAATACTTCTCAGTAATTACACTGAATGCCAATGGATTAAATGTACCACTTAAGAGACAGAGAGTTACAGAATGGATAAGAAAATATAACCCTTCAATATGCTGTCTACAAGAGACACACCTTAGAGACAAAGACAAAAATAGACTAAAAATCAAAGGTTGGAAAAAGATATATCAAGCAAATGGCAATCAAAAAAGAGCAGGAGTGGAAATATTAATTTCTGATAATTGTATTTAGGTACCTTCAAAAGATTGAGATACAGATTAAGGAAACACAGACAAAACCCTAGAACAATTCTGGAAGAATACACAAGAAAAAAAAAATGACAAAATAAATAAAAAATTAGAAATGATACAAAATCTACATATAAAAATCCACAAGATTAATACTAATATTTCAGAAATAGATAACACATTGAAAAGGCAAAGGAGTAGAATCGAATCAATGGAAGACAGAATTCATTAGACTGAAGACAAATACTTGAATACTTTTTTGTAAAGGGATCAATCAGTAAAAAGATCAAAACAAAATGAAGAAAATCTAAGGTTCATGTGGGATGCCATCAAAAGGAATAACCTATATGTACTCAGAATTCCAGAACAAGAAGAGAAAAATAAAACCACTGAGAAAGTTTTCCAAGATTTGTTGGAAGAGAACTTCCCTAATATGATGAAAGATGAGAATATATCCATTCAGGAAGTCCAATGAATCCCAAACAGGATAGATCCCAAAAGACAATCACCGAGACATATCATTGTCAAACTCATCAAAACCAAAGATAAGGAAAGAATCCTGAAAGCAGCACAGAAAAGATGAAAAGTTACCTACAAAGACAACCAATAAGAATAAGCTCTGATTTCTCAGCAGAAACTGTGCAAGCGAGAAGGCAATGGGATGGTATATATAAAACCCTGAAAGAGAAAAATTTCTAACCAAGAATTATATACTCAGCAAAACTGTCCCTCAAATATGATGGTGAAATTAGGAGATTTCCAGATAAGCAGAAATTAAAGGAACTTGTTAAAACTAGACCAAGCTTACAAGAGATACTAAAGGGAGTCCTTTGAAAAGAGAACCAATAATAGCAAACTACAACTGACCGTTAATACACAAGATGACCCAGAAACCAACACAGCTATGGAAGTATCCAAAATAAAATAAGCTTACAAGATTGTAAACAGGGAACCAGA
>NW_006922017.1:1913240-1914837 GCF_000298275.1 Orycteropus afer afer
AAGTTAATGGCCTGCCATGTGGTTTGGTAACATCGAGACTGTGCCTTTTTACTTGTCAACCTTGGGGCTTCTCAGCCTCAGCAGCCAGCAGCTGTCTGAGTGAAGAAATACATCTAGCTCTAATGGGCTGGGAGCAGGAGGCAGAGATGGACTCCAAGGTTGAGGGGCTTGCACCCAGCCCCTAGAGCCTGGCACTTTGAACTTGGACTTAAAGCCTCCAAATTGTAAAATAATAAACTCCTGTTTGTTTAAGCCATCCCATTTGTGGTATATTCTTGTCAGAGTGGCACTATGTAACCAGAACACAGGAACACCATGAAAAAACACATACCAAAATGACAGCAACCAATTCAGACTTATTGATAATTACACTGAATACAATGGATTTAATGTACCACTTAAGAGATGGAGAGTTGCAGACTGAATAAGAAAACATAACCCACCAATATTCTGTCTACAAGAGACACAACTTAGAGAGAAATAAAAAAAATAGAATAAAAATCAAAGGTTGAAAAAATATATATCAAGCAAGTGGAAATCAAAAAAGAGCAGGAGTGACAATATTAATTTCTGATCAAATTGACTTTAAGAAAAAAATCACCATAAGGGACAAGGAAGGACAATATATAATGATTAAAGGATTAATTGAACAGGAAGATATAACAATAACAAATGTCTATGAACCCAATGAAAGAGCCCACAAATACATAAATTAACAGAATTGAAAAGACAAAGAGATGACTCCACAGTCATAGTGGCAGACTAGTACATCACGTTCGATGAAAGACGGAACAACTGGAAAGAAACTCAGGAAAGACGCAGAAGAATTAAACAATACAATCCACCAATTTGACCTTATGGATATCTACAAAGCCTTGCACCCAACAACAGCACAATATACATTCTTTTCCAGTGCACATGGAACATTCTCCATGATAGACAATATGTTAGGCCATAAAACAATCCTTAACACATTTTTTTAAAATAGAAATACTGCAAAGCATCTTCTCAGATCACAATACTATAAAATTAGAAATCAACAATAGGAAGACCAATGGAAAAAGATCAAACACATGGACACTGGACTACATCTTAAGAATGACTGGGTAATAGAAAAAAATAAAAAATGAACTTGGGTTTCCGAGGCAGTATCACCATGGAAGTAGATTGCCCAACCTTCTTTCTGTGGCATGGCTGGTGGGTTTGAACCGCTAGCCTTCTGGTTAGCAGTGAAGTGCCTCAGGCACTTCAAAAATACTTCACAAAAAGACAAATAATCCAATTAAAATGGGTAGAAGATATAGACATTTCACCAAAGAGGATATTTGGGAGACCAACAACATATGAAGAAGTGCTCACGATCATTAGTCATTAGAGAGATGTGAATCAAATCAACAATGAGATACCAATTGTGGTAGTTAGTTCAGTTTGTGGGTCAACTTGGCTGGGCCTGGTTGAGTGGCTGGGCAGCTGGTGGTAGTTATTCTCCATGAGGAGACTGTCAATCATCTCCATGGTGGGATCTACCACAAGCAGCTGAGTAGCTGCCTTTGGGATATGGTTTGCTTCCTGTATATAAGGAGAAGCCTTGGTAATT
>NW_006922017.1:1919756-1920649 GCF_000298275.1 Orycteropus afer afer
ACAAAGTATATGTGAGCTGTTGTATAGAAAGTGAATTTGCTCTGTAAACTTTCACCCAAATCACAATACAAATTAAAAAAAAAAAAATTTGCAGAACATCTTCTCAGATTGCAATGCTATAAAATTAAAAATCAACAATAGGAGATCAACAGAAAAATAACAAACACATGGAAAGAAACAGAACGACACCCTCCTTAAGAATGAAAGGATAATAGTAGAAATTAAAAATGAAATTAAAACTTCCTTGAATCAAACAAGATTGAAAACACAACACACCAAAATCTTTTGGGGCCAGCAAAAGCAGTGATCAGAAGCCAATTTATACCAATAAATGCACACATCAAAAAAGAAGAAAGAGCCAAAATCAATACCTTAAACCAACATCTTCAACAATTAGAAAAAGAACAGCAAGAAAAGCCTACAGTCACCAGTAGAAAAGAAATAGTAAAGATTCAAGCAGAAAACAATGAAAAAGAAAATAGAAAGGCAATAGAAAAAATGAACAAGATGAATTTTTTTTAGAGAGATTAATAAAATTGACTACCCACTGGCAAACGTAACAAAGGAAAAGAGGGAGAGAATACAAATAACATGAATAAGAAATGAATTGAGCAACATCACAAAAGAACCAACTGAAATAAAAAAGATAATATCAAGACATGATAAAGAACTGTACTCCAACAAATTAGAAAATCTGTAGAAATTTCTAGAGGAAATTGACAGATTTCTAGAAATGCACTACTTACCTAAACTAACACGGACTGAGGTGGAAATGTTCAACAGACCCAAAACAAAAGAAAAAGTTGAACAGGTCATAAAAAAATTACCAACAAATAAAAAGTTCTGGTCCAGACAGTTTCACTGGAGAGTTCTATGAAACATTCAGAGAAGAA
>NW_006922017.1:1921553-1922807 GCF_000298275.1 Orycteropus afer afer
ACTCATAGCGACCCCTCCTTGGGTTTCTGAGGCACTATCACTACGGAAGTAGATTGCCCCATCTTCCTTCCGAGGAGTGGCTGGTGGGTTTGAACTGCTAGCCTTCTGGTTAGCAGTGAAGTGCCTTAAGCACTATGCTACCAAAGCTCCCCCAAAAATTAAATACTTGGGAATAAATCTCACTAGGAACACAAAAGACCTGTACAAAGAAAACTACAAAGCACTAATCCAAGAAACCAGAAGATATCTACATAAATGGAAAAACATACCATGCTTGTGGATAGGAAGATTGAACATTGCAAAAATGTCAATTCTACCCAAAGCAGTCTATACATTCATTGTAATCCCAATCCAAACACTATCAACATTCTATAAGGATATACAAAGACCAATCACTAACTTTATATGTAATGGAAAGAGACTCAGATAAGCAAAGTACGATTGAGGAACAACAAAGTAAGAGGTCTCACACTCCCAGATCTCAAGACCTAGTATACAGACACAGTAGTCCAAACTGTCTGGTATGGTACAATGACAGACAACATAGACCAATGGAATACAATTAAGAACCGAGGAATATATCTATTGACCTATGGTCAACTGAGCTTTGATAAAGGGCCGAAATCCATTAAATGGGGAAGAGATTGTCCATTTAACAAATGGTGCTCACAAAATTGGATATCTATCTACAGAAAAATGAAACGAGATCTGTAGCTCACACTACACACAAAAACTAACCCCGGATGGATCCAAGATTAAAAGTGAAACCTAAAACTATAAAGTTCCTCAAGGAAAAAATAAGGACCAATTTAGTGGTCCTATTTATGCATAAATAGACTATCAAGCATAACCCAAAATGCACAAACAGCAGAAAATGAACTAGAAGAATGGGACCTTCTAAAAATTAAATTGTTACATGCTTCCAAAGACTTCTCCAAAAGAGTCAAAAGAGAATGTACAGATTAGGAAAACATATTTGGCAATGACATGTCTGACAAGAGTTATCTCTCGAATTTATAGAAAATTCGAACACCTCAACAACAAAAAGACAAAGAATCCAGTTAAAAAATGGGCAGAAGACATAAACAGACAGTTCACCAAAGAAGATATTCAGGTAGCCAATAAACATATGAAGAAAGATTTACAGTCATTAGCCACTGTTGTTGTTGTTGTTGTTGCTATGTGCCGTTGAGTTGGACCCGACTCATAGCGACTCCTTGGGTTTCTGAGGCAGTATCACTATGGAAGTAGATT
>NW_006922017.1:1922972-1923882 GCF_000298275.1 Orycteropus afer afer
TTGAACCACCAGACTTCTGGTTAGCAGTTAAGTGCCTTAGGCACTATGCTACCAGAGCTCCCACCCATTAGCCATTAGAGAGATGCAAATCAAAGCAACAAAGAGATGCCATCTTGCCCCAACACTAGTAGCAAAGTTCAATAAGACAGAAAATAACAAATGCCGACAAGGATGTGGAGAGATTGGGACTCATACACTGCTGGTGTGACTGTGGAAAGCAGTATGGCCATTCCTTAAAAAGTTGTAGCTATAAATACCAGCAATTCCATTACTAGGTATATATCCTAAAGAAATGAGATCCAAGATAAAAACACAGATATATGTACACCCATGTGCATTGCAGCACTATTTACAATAGCCAAATATGGAAACAACCTAACTGCCCACCAACAGAAGAATGGATAACCAAACTATGGTACATATACACAATGGAATCCTGTGCTACCCTAAAGAATAACATAGAATCTGAAAAACACTTCATAACGTGAATGAACTTGGAGAACATTATGCTGAGTAAAATAAGTCAATCACAGAAATACTGCATTAGTTCATTATTTTGAAAAATCAAGGAAGGGTTTATGTATGGAAGAAAACTTTCTTTTTGGTTAGCAGAGGTGGGAGGGGAGGGCAGGAAACACTGCTAGAGAGGTAGAGACAAGTATTGATTGGGAAAAAGGAAGGTCAATGTACCAAATATAAGTGATCAACACAGTGACATAAAGGAACAGGAAGACAGAGAGGTGCATGGGAGGTATAGAAAACAAAGATGAATCCTTTTGCACATATAGTAATGCATTGTCAGTGATGGTAAACATTGATATACAGGTGGATACATGGGGGGACAGGCTGAACTATCAGGTATGTCTATGTAGCAGGGAGTGTGCCCATGACCATGTATAGGGTTGGCAGA
>NW_006922017.1:1924518-1935731 GCF_000298275.1 Orycteropus afer afer
TCAGCCAAACAAAAGATAGGCATACGATCTGAGCATTTACATTAGGTAGATACAGTCCTTGGAGAGATTAATCATGGGAGAATAGAAGAGCTGTATATGCACAGGGAGACAATTCAGGAGGCAGGAGTGCATGGAAGGGAAGGACATAGAGAAGAGGTAACCATGGGGAGGAAGTAGCAGGGCAGGTGTTGCATTGTGGGAAATTTCAGTAAATATCACGAGACGAAGTGTATGTGAACTGCTGTATGGAAAATGAATTTGCTCTGTAAACTTTCACCTAAATCACAATAAAAATTTAAATAATAATAATAATTAATAGCAAATCCTAACAGAATAGAGTATTTTAACAAGTATGGCAGAACAGCAAATCCACCAGAATATTACAAATATTAAGACCTTATTGTGTGGTCTTTATAAAGTTTCTTCTGTTTGAATCTTAGAGGTTTTATATCACTAATGTCACAGCCTCTTGTGACTTTTATTTCAGATATGGACTTAAGAGTTAATGATAGTAAAAAGACACAGTATTTTTACTGTCACAATATAGTAATGCTTTTAGGTGATCAAGAAATAAAAGTTAGAGAAGAAAATCATTATATTTTTGATAACTGCACTTGTGCAAAAAATATATTCTGTGTGGACAATATGTTGTTGTTTTTTTTTTTTAGGTTCTGTTGCGTCAGCTCAGACTCATAGTGACCCTATATACAACAGAATGAAATACTGCCCAGTCCTGTTCCATACTCACAATCACTGCCATGTGTGAGTCCATTGTTGTAGCCACCGTGTCAATTCATCTTGTGTGTGAAAATCTAGTGTATTAGAATTCAAAGTATCTCCTTTTCCTCATATTTAAAAAATATATAGTATTCACCTTTAAAATTTTATTTGCATGTTGCCATTGTTGCAAATTATTGGAAGTATGTTAAATTGTAGACAGGTGGTGTTTTCTGCTGAAAAGTACTATCTGAAGCATAAACAATCCTAAAGATTAAATGACATAGATAATAATCATCGGGTTTATGTTTCCTGAGATGGCCTTCCATAGCTGCTTTCTATTTGTAATGCATTCATGAATTAACCCAAATGAAGAAGGTCTGCAAATAGAGACCCCTGAGAACTTAGTTCTCTTAGCCATTTATGGTTTGGCAGAATGTCCTAGTAATAATATTAGATATATTGATGATTATGTGAGACATGGTTAAGAGAGATGGAAAATTTACTATTATTTTAAAATAATAAAAATCATTTTATTAAATAAAAACTTAATGTCTTTATTCATAGTAATTGGTTAGGAAGATTGGACAATCTACTTCCATAGTGATCAAAACCAAATCCAACTCACTACCCTCGAATCAGATCCAACTCATAGCGGCCCTTCCTTGGGTTTCTGAGGTGGAATCACTATGGAAGTAGATTGCCCACCCTTCCTTCCCAGGAGTGGCTGGGGGGTTTGAACCACCAGTCTTCTGGTTAGTAGTCAAATGACTTAGGTGCTACACCACCTCAGAAATCCAAGGAAGGGTATCTATGAGTCAGATCTGACTTGAGGGAAGTGAATCTGGTTTTGGTTTCTTTATGCAAAAGCTTAGATGGAGTTCAGACTGGTCAGGACAGTTTCTTGGTGTATCATTATTCTTAGCCTGAAAATTCTTTTTTTTCTTCTAAGAATTATCTTAGGGTAGGATTTGCATAAGCCAAATATTCACAAAGATGTGGGTGGTGGTGGAAGGATCAGAATAAGGATGATGGAACTTACATTTCTGTGATTCTGATATGCACTTAGGTTATAGGACTTTCTTCACCTATTAGCAACTAAAAACCTAGTAAATTGTTTTTAGATTATATTTGGCCTGATGATATACTTCCAAATAGCAGCCAACAAAAACCCTAGGGATCATAGTAGTTTGATCTACAGGTGATCGTGGGAACAACACAGAATATGGATGTGTTTCTTTGTGTTACACATGGGCCACCATGAGTTGAGGGCCGAGTCAACAGCAGCTACCAACAGCAGCAGTATCTGCCTGGATACAGCACAGATGTTTTCAACAAGGTCTAAATATCTTTTTATTCCTAATTCTATACAATGCTTGTCAGAAAGTAAACTTGTCTCCATGGAATTGATTCTGATTCATGATGATCCCACCATGAATATATAGAACTGCTCTGTAGGGTTTTCTTGGCTGTAATCTTAATGGAAGCTGATCTCCAAGCCTTTCTCATATGATGCTGCTAGATGGCTTTGATCTAGCAACCTTCAGGTTAGCAGCTGATTGCAAACTGCTTGCACTATTTTATATTCTCAGTTCTGCACAATGCCTGGCACCAAGTAGGACTGTGTAAATATTGATTTAGTTTGTGTATTATCATTCTTTCCACTCTCACATTTTCTTTTTCCTCCCCAATCTCCCCTGCCAACCTTAACTTGCCCCATTTACATCCATGTCAACTTATAGACAAAAAATCATTTGAAGTTAAGTACTAATTCTGTCATCCCAAACTCCCTTCATCTAATCCTGTGTCTGTTTCTCCATAGCCACTGCCATAGTTCAGTATCTCACCATTTTTCAGCATCATTCTCCATTTCTTACCTGTAACACTAAAATAGCTTCCTGGCTGGTCTTTTTGCCTTCAGAGTCTCTTATACTCCAATCCATCACTTGCAGAGCAAGCAGTATCATAATTAAAAAAAAAAAAAAGTAGCATTCCTGCCATGTTTAAACAAAATAAACACAAACTATTTATGGTTCTTGATTGGTTACAAGACAAAATCTAAACTACCATAAAATGTCAATTTAAAAAATTGGGATTAATATTTGTTCAAAATTCTTAATTTTCTTGGGCTATTCAGAGTTGTCTGAAATCCTTAGTTTGCTCTTTCACTTTAAAAGCAAAGTAACAGACATCTATTTTTTGAAAATACTAACCTGTTTAGAATTTCAGCCTGGAGTATAGAGCGAAATGAGTAAACAAATATTATTTCTCTCCATTATAGTGATTTTTGCCATGTTCACATAATCTCAAGTATGAGCTGAAAGATTAACGGTATGTCAGGGCTTCTTTAAATCTATCCTCAACTGCAACACAAACTGCAAAATAATCTACACAATTTAAGTGGAAATACATCAATCACAGAAATGAGCAGTCTGTGGGTCCAGGTCAATACCTTCCAGCCCATTAAACAGAGGGAAGGAAAGCAAGTTTGCCTACGTTCAATATGCCAGAGAACAGGGATAAATAGCAATAATGCAGGTCTATGACTACAGCTTGCCAATATTAACTTGAAAAATTATCAATCATTAATCCATCACAGTCTTAATTATTACTGAACTTCTGCATTAATGGGAAAGGGAATTTGAAATAGAGGTTAAAGAGCTTTGGTTAAAAAATATCTTATTAGATTACATCTAAAAACTCTTCCTATTGCTAATGAATCTAGACATTTTAAAAGGAGTCTTTATAGCAAGTTATGAAAGAAATTAAATCCATAGACATACTCCTTCTACTTACTCTCTAACAGCAATGGTCTTGCTATTCTAGTACCTATTCATATTTAAAGCATTATAGCAAATTTCAGAGCATTTTTATGTAATTCTTTAAGTATGAACAATGAGGACATGGTTGCTTATTCTGCTTTCCTTAATAAAGTAAAATCCAACAACAATTAGGTGACAAAATTCTCATAATAGACTTAGACAGTGTTTGGAATTAACACAATCAGCATTTAATTTGAAGTTTGGCTGATATAATGAACCCTGAGAATGCAGCTTGAGTAGTTTAAGCAGGAAGCCAGGCTGTTTAGTTGTAAATGTCTGTAATATTAAACCTGGTCCATCTGTCATTTTCATCCTTTCCTTTTCTCTGGTAAATAAGTGGATGATGCCATGCTTTAGTCTTAGACTTGGAATATGTACAGAGTGAAAAACTCATGAAGGTGCATCATCATTTAATTTTACAATATGGTTCCTAAGTTTTAACGTAAGTTTTTATCATATTTTCAGTTTCAAAATAAGTCCTTGCAGTGTGTTTTATATACTTAACACACTTGTTCATTAGATTAATATCTAAAGAATGGAACCAGTTTATGAATATTACTTTTTGTATTAAATCTTTAATATTAGTGGGTCTTCAACATTTCCTCTGGCAAAATCTGAACTGTTTCAAACATTCACAACATAATTGCTGCTGTTTTCATAATGATAGAGCTTTCATAAAAGAAGAGAAGACTCCTTTTGATTTTCATGATTAGAGAATGAAAGCTGCAGGGAAAAATGGTGTTCTTCAAGCCAATAACATTGAACATCAGTAAAGCAAGCAACATAAAGTTGAAAGCTCAGTAAAGTAACAGTCATTAGCCTGTAGTGCCTAGAAGTGCCTTCCCAGTCAGGTAAATATAGTAGGGCATTATATTTAATAATTCAACTCAAGTATAGTCATCCATTAACCTCTGGGGATTCAAAACTATGGAAAGTCCAAGGTGTGCCTCATATGAAATCTACATTGCTTTCAATGACCAAACACTGGAATATAATGAATATGACCATATCAAAGTACTTCTGGTGATTTTTCAGGAAGACATTTTTGGAATATCCATTGAGAATTAATTAAATATACTTTAGTTTAAATCAAAATGATGTGGTGGCAAGAGTACATTTGGCTGCCTATGAAAAATCACTCCATAATATTTGATGACTAAAATAAACTTCAATAGTTTTTTTTTTGTTTTAATATTTCCTGTTTAGTCAAAATAATTAATCCAAGGCCACATTGCATTTCCAAAGAGAAAGCTAAATGTTTGGAAAACATCTTTAAGATGTCCTATTGTGTTATCCTATTTATTTTAAGCTTTATAAAAATGTCAGTGCAAACAAACTCCATCCATTATATTTATATAAACTTTTGAGTACTTTTTTTTCTTTTTAGTATATACTTGAGGTGTGCTGCATTGTCAAAGAAATGACCTTATTTATATGAGGAATGTGAAACAAACCATGTGTTTGACTTCCCCAAAATTGCCTTTTCTATCATGATTCGTTTTAATTACTTTGAAAGCTGAGTGAAACACCAAACCCAGTGTGTCAAATCAATTGCAATGTGTCCAGTTACAAAAATTGCTAGAAAGAGGAACTTTCAAAGTGAATAAGGAAACTCTCTAGAGTGGAGGAGAGAAAATTAGCAAGAAAAATATACTTTGCAACCTTGAAGAAATCTATTTACACTTTGCTTGCTAAAATATTTTGTGAGATACTTTACATTCTGTGTGTGCATGTTTAATGTTCATTGTTGCATATATCAAAATGCTATTTTTGTGCCAGACTTGGCTTCTCATATGTGTTCTCTTTAAAACTTTGTTAGCTGTTCTTTATTTTAATTTTAATTTTCTAAGGTTATGCATGCAGATGGTTTAAAAGTGATATGTATATATATATATATATATATATATATATATACACACACACACACAAGCTTTTAAAATAATAGAGAAATTCACTGCTCCCATTTATTCTTCCCTTCAATTCCTATCCATTACAGACTTTTTTCCTTTTAAGTTTGTAATTTTTCCTTTGTTGTAGTTGTTTCCATATTCCCAAATACCTAGATCATAGCACTTTTTCTTGATTTCTCAGTTTCTGTCTTATACCTGAAATTTTACTATTACAAGTAGTATTTATCAGAATCCTTCTGTAGGTTTTACCGTCTGTTATAGAATTTCATTTGCTCATCCAGTTTTCTGGAAAACTCTCCTACCTTCAACAAAGCTTTGTGTTCTAATAGAGTTCTTCAGATTCCATATCTAAGACAGTGGATCACCAAGCTTCTGTCATTGAGAGCAAGGAGAGTGCTCAATTGCTTGTTACACTGACTTCCAGCCAGTCTTTCCATTTCCAGCCCCATGCATACTCCAACTGAGATGACACCTGCTACCTCTAGTTCTTGAACTTTGTAGGGTTCTGAGGATAGTTGGTTTAACTTCCCAGCATCTTCCCCTGCAGACTTAAGTTTCAGCTATCTGCAATCTACTTAATCAGATATTATACATACATGTGTTTTCTATCTTCCAAAATTTTGTCATTATCAGCTCTTACTCTGTTTTCTTAGTTTCTGTGGAGTGATGAGGTTTCTTACCCTTATTCTTACTTTGAGATGAGATTTACAAAGAGAAGATAGATATACAAGAGTGTTCTTACAATGTTTGTGTCAGATAGATTGCTGCCATTGGGTGAACTCTGACTCCTGGAGACCTTATGTACAAGAGAGCAAAATGTAGTCCATTCCTGCTTCATCCTTAAAACTGCTGGCATGTTCGAGTCTATCACTGCAGCTATTATGCCAATCCATCTCACTGTGAGTCTCCCTTGCTTCCCTAAATATGATGTTTTCCTTTAGCAATCAAACCCTCCTAGTGATTGGTCCAAAACAACCAAGTGTGACAGAGTTCTATTATGATGCATGAGGCTTTAGTTGGCTAATTTTTGGAAATAGATTTCCAGGACATTCTTCCTAATCTGTCTCAGTCTGTAAGATTCACTGAAAACTATCCACCACTTTTGACCCTGTTGGTATTTGAGATACCAGTGGGATAACTCCCAGCATCATTGCAACAAACAAGCCACCACAGTATGACTCAAGGCTGGTAGGGGAAAATTAAAAAAAAAAAAAAAAAAGAAAGAAAGAAAGAAACAATTACCACTGAATTGATTCCGACTCCCAGTAACCTTATATGACAGTGTAGAACTGCTCCATAGGATTTCCAAGACTGCTAATCATTATGGAGGCAGACTGCTTCATCGTTGTCCCATTGAGTGGCTGTTGAGTTTGAACCGCTAAGCTTTTGGTTAGCAACCAAATGCCTTAATTACTGCACTCTCAGAGTTTATTGGTGCAACTTTTACAGATACTTAATTCAAACATACTATTAAAACATTGTTTTACATAAATAGCTCTAATCCTACAATCTTTACTGTTTTATTTACTCTTAATAAATTATTAATTAAATCAATCAAAGTATAACCTCAAGTATGCCCCCACTTGAATTTAGAGACCTTTTCAAGAATAGCTTTGACACACTGAACACTAACGATCAAAAGCAAGATGACTAGTGGGATGACATTAAGGACATCATGCATGAACAAAGCAAAAGGTCATTAAAAAGACAGGACAAAAGAAAATAACAAAATGGATTTCAGAAAAACTCTGAAACTCATTCTTGAACATTGAATACCTAAAGAAAATTGAAATATTGTTGAAGTAAAAGAACTGAAAAAAATATTTCAAAGGACAACTGAATAAGACAAAGAAAATTATTATAATGAAGTGTTTGAAGATTTATAGTTAGGAAGTCAAAAAGGGAAGAATACACTTGGCATTTCTCAAGTAAAAAGGACTGAAGAAAAAATTCAAGCCTCAAGGTGAAATATTGAAGAATTCTACGGGCAAAATATCTAATGACACATGAAGCATCAAAAGAAGATGAAAGAAATATGTAGTAACTGTACCAGAAAGATTTGTCAATGTTCAGCCATTTCAGGAGGTAGCATATGATCAAGAACTGATGGTACTAGAAGGAAGAAATCCAAGGTGACTTGCAAGCATTGATGAAAAACAAGCCTTCAGGAATTGATTGAACATCACTTGAGATGTTTCAACAAATATATTCGATGCTGGAAGTCATTGCTCATCTGTGCCAAGGTATTTGGAAGACAGCTAGCTACCTGGCCAAACCAACAGGAAGAGATCTATATTTATATCCATTACAAGGAATCCAACAGAAAGCAAAATGTAATCCAACAGAACGTAAAACTTATCACACAATAATATTGGTATTAAATGCAAGTAAAATTTTGCTGAAGATAATACAAAAATGTTTGCAGCAATACATTCACAAGGAAAATTAAGCTGGACTCAGAAGAGCATGTGAAATGAAATGTAATATGCTTAATGTCAAGTGGATATTGGCTAAAACCAGAAAATATCAGAAAATATATTTATCTGGGTTTTACAGACTATGGAAAGGCATTTGACCATGTGGTTGATAATAAACTATGGATAACATTGCAAAGAAAGGGAATTACAGAACACTTAATTCATGCAGATCCAGTATGTTGACCAAGAGACAGACATTCAAACAGAACAAGGGGATACTGTGTGGTTTAAAATCAAGGGAAGTTATATTTTTATGATACTTATTCAATTTTTATTTTGAATAAATAATCTGAGAACCTGGACTATATGAAGAATACGCATCAGGATTGGCAGAAGACTCATTAACGACCTATTATATGCAGATGCACAACTTTGTTTGCTTACAGCAAAGAAGATTTGAATCACTGCTGATAAATATCAAAGGATATAGCCTTCTATATGAATTACACCTCAACATAAAACAAAAGAAAAGAGAAAAAAAACCTTACAACTGGACCAAGAAGCAATATCATAATAAACAGAGAAAAAAAATATTGAAGTCGATAGAGATTTCATTTCACTTAAATCTACAATCAACACCTATGCATGCAGCAGTCAAGAAATCAAATAATGTATTGCACTGCGCAAGTCTGCTGCAAAAGATTTGTTGAAAGTATTAAAAAGCAAAGATATCACTGTGAGGACTAAGGTGAGTGTGCAACAAGCCATGGTGTTTTTAATCACCTCATATGCATGCAAAAGCTGGGTAATGAATAAAGAAGTCCAAAGAAGAATTGATGCTTTTGAATCATGGTATTGGTGAAGAATATTGAATATACCATGGACTGTCAGAAAAATGAACAAATCAGTCTTTGAAGAAGTGCAGCCAGAATCCTCCTTAGAAATGAGGATGGTGAGATTTCATTTCATACTCTTTGGACGTTATCAAGAAGGAACGGTCCCTGGAGAAGAACATCATGCTTGGTAAAGCAGAAGGTCAGTGAAAAAGGGGAAGAACCTACAATGAAATGGATTGACACAGTAGCTTCAATAATGAGCTCAAACCCAGCAATGCTTGTGAAGATAACACAGAGATCAGGCAGTGCATCAATCTATTGTACATAGGATCTCTATGAGTCAGAACCAACTGGAAGGCACCTAACAACAACAACATAACAACAACAAAAATGTCAACTCATTCATCTCTTTGTTCCTGTGAAATAGTGGTAAGAGGCAACTTCATCTTTGCATTTAGAGATAGAAAGTTTGAGCTACTCAGGGATTTTGAAATTCCTGAAGTCACCCCCAAATCAGCTGTAGCAATTGAACCAGATATTTCTGAACATTATTGTTCTCTATAATTATTAAACAATACTCAATTCTTCACAGTCAAATCCACCTAAGTACAATGGGATAACTTCTAAAAGAACAAATCCTTGCTCTTTCCCAAAAATATTTGAGGCAAAAATAAGGAAATTGTGAGCAGATCCTATTGAAAGCCCTAAATTCACTCAGAGAAGGGCCTACTGATCTGGCATATTTTTTCCTAATCAATATTTGTCAAAGATTCAAAATAATGTAATAGTCTCTTGGGCAAAACGGGCACTTGGTTAGTGAAGATGTGAAAACCTGTATGCATGCTGTCTTTCCACTCAACCGTATGATGCAGCATTTTGCCATCTCCATTAAAAGGCTGACTTTGCACCATACCATGCATTTTATAATATTTCTATCTAAATGCAGATTTCTACATTCTATGTGTACCATGTAGTCAGGTTTTCCATAAAAATACCAGCAGGAGAGTACATTGAAATTCATTTTGCATATTAAAGAAATCTCTCTCTGAGATTCCTTCTTTTATTTGTTTTATCAATTCAAGCAAAAAGCAAGAAAATTAGAGTTTCAGCAGTGATGGAAAAGCTGTGATTTTATCAGCCTTGCTGCTTTTTTCCCCTGCTTAGACAATTTACAGACTCTTACGAGCAAGCCAGTTTAAAATGTTCCACTGGAAAGTGAAATAAGTTCATCTGTATCACTTCATCCGAGTACTGTAGTACTCTATTACCCAGCAACAGCTTCCCTTTGAGTAAAATGCCCCTGAATGCTTTTCTTCCCAATATCTACAGCACACATAAAATATGTCCCAGAGGGATATGTTCCACTTGAAAACATTATTACAAATGCCATAATATTTTCCAGCATATATCTTACTGGTATGGCTGGGTCAGGAATGCAGTCAGAGCCTAACAGATAGAAAATACATCTCTTTACACTTCTTGCAAAATTTTTAACCGAGAAAGCAAATTTGAAAATGACTGTTACTGGAATAATGGCAAATTTCCAACTAGCTTATTTTATGCAGTTTACTGAAGCTTTCTGTATGCCCAGAGGCAATAAGTGTAGAAGGAATAAGCATAATGCATGAAGACATAAAGTGCATATAAAATTTAAAAAATGCCTCTACTCTCTAAGTACAAAATTCAAGGTTACAGAGCTACAGTTTCTGTGTTTATTTTTTAAAATATGAATTATCTTTTTTTAAAAAATTCTGTTATAAAAGGCAGACAAAATTGGTAATGTATACATATGTATATTCACTTACAAATAACTATTTCTGCCTAAGGTAAAAAACCCTAATTTTACCAATGACAGTAAATTAGAATATTGAAACAACCAACATAAATTTGACATCATCTACTTTTGTGAACATCTAAATTGGAATTGTAGCAATGACCTGAGATCTATTCATTATTTTCTAAAAATTGCTATTTTCTCTGTGTAATTGCTTATTTCTGTAGCATAAAAATAGTTTTCTAATCCATATGTTACTATCTACACATAGATTTTGCAACTTTTATGGTCAAATTATTTTATAATTTATTTTATTCTTACACACATACTATCTTTTCTATTTTAAAATAACAACTTTTACCTTTTTCAATAGTCACTATCTGCAGCGATTATTTTCCTTAGCACATTTCTTGGCATATCTGTGAAGGAAACTAAATATTATAACTTCTTTTTACTTTATCTCAATGAATCAAATTAACATCTTAGTAAAATATATAGATCTATGATATACACTGTGTTCACATATTTTTAATATAATATTTTAAATACCTTTTCAATAAGAGACTACAACACATGTTGTTGTTGTTGTTATGTGCCGTTGAGTCGGACCCGACTTATAGCAACCCCTCCTTGGGTTTCCGAGGCAGTATCACTACTGAGGGAGCTCTGGTAGCATAGTGGCTAAGACACTTGCCTGCTAACCAGACGGCTGGTGATTCAAACCCACCAGCCACTCC
>NW_006922017.1:1943324-1943771 GCF_000298275.1 Orycteropus afer afer
TTTAAGTCCAGAAATTCTAGGTATCTCTTAAATCCCTACAATTACCCAATGAGGTTGTCATTACCATCTTTATCTGCGAATAATGGTAATGAAACCAAAAAATGAGTGTAACTTGCCCAAGGTCACACAGCTAGTAAGGTGCAAGATAAATACGAAAATCTTAGAACTGTAGAACTCTCTGTATGTAATTTCTCCATACAGTACTGGAGACAGTATTTCCTAATTACTAATTAACATAACTGGCATTATAATGGCTAAATCTATAAGGCAAATAGTGTTTTGATTCTAAAGACCTCAGTTGGAGTGCTTCATGTCTCTCCCACTCACATAGCATTGGCTAAGGGGAATCTTCAGATTACTGTAAGGTTCTGGGGACAAAAACATGTCACCCAGCCATGTGCCCAGATGGAAAATGAGAAATAATTGGATTAGAGGCTAATGACCACC
>NW_006922017.1:1944810-1949088 GCF_000298275.1 Orycteropus afer afer
AAAATGCCATGTGAGGCAATATTTGATTCTGCATATAGTCTCCTCTTAGTGATAGAATGGATCTTCTCATTACTGTACATATGGGCTATTCCTAAGGACATAATTTGTATGTTTCAGCCCATCATCTATAAACATTGCTTGTCTATGCTCATTCTAATCTATAGTTCCTTCTCTGCACAAGCCCAGTCTAAAACCTATTTGCCCTGCCTCTTTCATCATTGCATTCTAATATTTTATTTTGTTCAGCTGGCAGATGCAAAGGCAAAAATGCTCTCTGTAGTTTTCTGTGGGAAAACAAGACAAGGCACTGTTATGGTAGGAAGAATCACATATGTCATAGACTTTTGAAAGGGTGTAGCATGGAAATCATTGGATAGGGAGTGATTGTAGAACTTTTAGAGGAAGAGTTGGGAATACTAAATTGAAAGGGAGCTTACTGCAAGGCCAAAAAGAAAACTATTGTTGGCAGCTTTAAAATGAAAAGAAACACCTTACTTCCATCAGAAGGTTGCACATTGTCCCTGGTGAGACAAAGAATTAAATACTTGTCACAGGTGATCTATGGCTGACACTGAACGATATGGCAGAGTAAGGTTGCAGACCTCTCTGGTAGCTGTTTTCTCCCAGTTGAGCAATGAAAAACCAAGGACAAAACTTCAGTTTGATGGTTCTTTTCCCCTTCAAACAGTCCTTTCTCGTTTATCCAGAGGAATAAATTTGAAAGAAAAAACATGTTAACTGAGTTATTCAAAGAGGTACAATGGTGTCTATAGTTTAATGTAAAAATATTCATTTGATTGCAATTCTGATAATGTGGCAATATTAATCCAAATATTAGGTATTTTGATCCTTAACCATCAGCCTATGAGAACGGGCATTCATCAACAAAGTCTAACAGGAATTAAATAGAATTTCCCTGAATACTTCTACTTGATCCTCCACTCATTTTAGATGGAGATAAATCAGTGTAGGCCTGGACCTCTGTCTTGAGTAACAACTATCTGCATTTGGATGGACAAGCAAAAGGATGGTCTATTAAAGTGTAGCCTTTCCTTTTTGCCCTTCACTTAATATATTTTAATCCCTTAGTAATGAAGAAAAGTGTTTAGAAACAAGTCCAAAATCTAAGATTTGAATTACTGCAGAATTGGGAATATTTGTGAGAGAAAAATTATATAATTATGTCATCACTCCTTCAATATATTTATACTAGGATAGACTCTTAGCTCACATTTCTGCTCAGGCTTATCTACAAAATCTTTCATAGATCAAATATGTGATTGTATGTGGTTTTAACTTGATATACAGAACTAGAGAATCTAAAGGAATAAATGGTTCATATACTTTTTAGAACATTCACAGGTTCAGTCAGGCTGATCCAATTTAGTTGGATATCAGAAAAAATGACCACGATGTAGATTAAGTCCAGAAATTCTAGGTGGAGACCTCAACTAACTATAAACATAGTCAACTGCAGCTTGATACTCAGTTTACGTATGGCCAATAAGTTATATCGCAAGTTACATTCAGAATATGTAAAAATGTATACTTATATACATGAATATAGATGTGTATGTGTGAATTGTCTCTACATATGCCTTATATACAAATATACACATATAATTAGAGTGTTGAAAATGAACGTCAATTGCCTTAGCATTTCACTGTGAATCTTATTGTTGAATCTGTAAAGTAAATTCTATAAACTCACTATGCTTTTTGCAACTTTCTTCAGTTCAGGGCCCAGAGGATGCAATGATAAATGCAAAGCATATATAATAGATGATGGTTCCAACACATAAGCCTATGAATTTTATTTTTAATTCAGATAAAGATTTAGAATTAACTACTTTACATTAAAAAATAAAATATGACTGTCTTTGTGCAAAATAATCCACAGAGCACCTAATATCTATTGAGATTATTTTGAAGTAACATTCCAAATTCTCATTTTGTTTATTTTTTCATTCTGAGTATGCATAATGACCAATTCATCACCTCTAATCCACCAATCTCAGTTAATCTTGGGTCATATTATGTTAGCATGCTCTCCTCCAAGTTTTTTTTTTTTTCTTTCCTCCACAAATGTAATTTCTCAATGAGAATAATTTTAAACACCTTTCTAATATTCAACAACCCCCTTTACTTCCCGGCTCTCTCGAGCCCTCACCCTGGTGTGATGCATTTCCCATAGCACTGACATTACAATGGCTGAGAGCTCAGCTGATACCCAAAAGGTCAGGAGTATGAACCCACCAGCTGCTCTGCAGGAGAAAAGGTCTGGCTATCTATTTTTGTAAAGCTTCTTATTATTAGGTGTTGTCAAGTCAGTTCCAATTCATAATGACTTTATGTACATCAGGACAAACATTACTCAATCCCGTATCATCCTCACAATTGGTGCTGTGGTTGAGCCCATTGTTGCTGCCACTGTATTAATCCATCTCACTGAGGGTCATTCTCTTTTTCATTAAGCCCTACTTTGCTAAGCACAGTGTCCTTCTTCAAGGACTAGACCTTCCAGGAACAAGTCCAAAATGAGACAGCATCTCACTATCCTCCCTTCTAAGGAGCATTTTGGCTGTGCTTTCAAGACAGATTTGTTTGTTCTTTTGGCATATTCCATTGTATATTCAATACTCTTTGTCAATGCCATAATTCAAAGGTATCAATTCTTCTGTGATCTTATTCACTGGATGACTCTCCTATGCATAGGAAGCTATTGAAAATTCCATTTTTGCATTAGGCTCCCCTTAGTCTTCAAAGTGACATGTGACATCTTTGCACTTTAACACTTTAAAGAGACCTTTTGCACCAGATTTTCCCAATGCAATATATCTTTTGATATCTTGACTGCTGCTTCAATAGATGTTGATTGTGGATCCAAGTAAAATGAAATCTTTGATAACTTCAACCTTTTCTTCATTTATCATGATGTTGCTTTTAGGTCCAGTTATGAGAATTTTTGTTACCTTTTTATTGAGGTGTAATTCATACTGAAGGCTGTAGTTTTTGATCACCAGCAAATGCTTCCAAGTCTTCCTTGCTTTTAGCAAGCAAGATTTTGTTATCTGCATACTGTGGGTTGTTAATTAGTCTTCTTCCAGTCTTGATTTCGTGTTGTTCTTTATTTAGTCCAGCTTCTTGGATTATTTACTCAGCATACAGATTTAATAAATATTGTGAAATGGTACAACCCTTACCCACACCTTTCCCAATTTTAAGTCATGCAGCATCTCCTTGTTCTGTTCAGATGACTGCCTCTTGGTCTTTGTACAGGTTCCCCATGAATATAATTAAGTGTTCCGGAATTCCCTTTCTTCACGATGTTATCCATAATTTTTTTTTTTTTTTTTAATGATTCACATAGTGGAATGACTTTTCATAGTTAGCAAAACACAGATAAACATTTTTTCTGTTTTTCTCTGCCTTAAGGCAAGATTATCTGACATCAACAATGATATCCCTCATTCCAAGTACTCTTCTGATTCTAGCTTGAATTTCTAACATTTTTCAGTTGATATACTGCTGCAACTATTTTTGAATTAGCTTCAGCAAAATTATACTTGCTTATGATATTAATGGTATTGTTTGATAATTTCTGCATTCTGTTGGATCACCTTTCTTTGGAATGAATAAAAATATGGATCTCTTTCAGTTGGTTAATTAGGCAGCTTTCTTCCAAATTTCTTGGCATAGATGAGTGCTTCCAGCACAGCATCCATTTGTTGACATATCTCAATTAGTATTCCACCAATTCCTAGAGACTTTTTTTTTTTTTTTTTCCTTTGCCAATACCTTCAGGTCAGCTTGGGCTCCTTCCTCTTGTACTGTCAGTTCCTTACTCTATACTTAGGAAGCCTCTGAGAGGGCAGTTCTACTCTGTCCTATAGGGTTGCTTTGACTTGAAATCATCTCAATTTCACACAAGAATGATATCACATTCACTAATTATGCTTATTGCTTTTTTTTCTTAAATATGTCTCCCTACATTAATATGTAATTTTCAAAAGGCAAGATTTTGTTTCTTGGATTTATGAACTCTCTGGAGCCATGACTAGCACAGGATAAGCACTTTATACATATATGCTGAGTGAATTTCCTTTTATACCTCTGAATAAAAGATCTTGGAAATGTTTTTTGCAAGTTTCTTTTTCTGGAAAAGTATAGTTATACTGGGTTAACAAGTAACTGTCACATTTCAGTGACTTAAAACATCAAATATGTATTACTGACTCATGTTCTATGTTGGTCATGGATTAGGTTGTTGTTGTTGTT
>NW_006922017.1:1952578-1962085 GCF_000298275.1 Orycteropus afer afer
GTTTTACCACTAGGCAATTTTATCATTTATTTCTCTCTGTATATCTTTCTTCCTTTCTCTCTCTTTATCACACATGCACACACACACATGCACACACACAGAAAGAGATACTGATTCATATACATGGAAGTGCACCACACACACCCATACTTATTTATTTGAATGTAATCATACTATATACTGTATTTATACATACCAAAGATTTTGGTTAAAGTTTTTGATGAAGCTCTATAACTACAGTCCTCAGTATGGATTATACCTCAACATAAAGAAAACAAAAATCCTCCCAAATGGACCAATAAACAGCATCACAATGAATGGAGAAAAGATTGAAGTTGTCAAACATATCATTTTACTTGAATCTACAATCTACATTCATGGAAGCAGCAGTCAAGAAATCAGACTTGGTATTTCACTGGGCAAATCTGCAGCAAGAGGTCTCTCAAAGTGTTGAGGAGCAAAGATAACATTTTGAAGACTAAGGTGCACCTAACTGGAGCCATGGTATTTTCAATCATCTCATATATGCATGTGAAAGCTGGGCAATGTATAAGGAAGACTGAAAAAGAGTTAATGACTTTGAATTGTGGTATTGGTGAAAAATACTGAAATACCATGGCCTTCCAAAAGAAAGAACAAATCTTTCCTGAAAGAAGTGCAGCTGGAATGTTCCTTGGAAGTGAGAATGGCCAGAATTTGTCTCAGCTACTTTGGTCATGTTGTCAGAAAAGATCAGTCTGTGGATAAGGATTTCATGCTTGGTAAGGTAGAGGTTCAGCAAAAAAAAAGGGAAGACCCTAAATGAGATGGATTGACACAGTGGCTGAAATGATGGGCTCAAGCATGGCTGACTGGATGGCACCTAATAACAACATATGAACAGGAGCTCTGGTGGTTTAGTGCCTAATGCATCTGACTGCTAACCAGAAGACTGGTAGTTCAAACCCACCAGCCATTCCTCAGAAGGAAGGTTGGGCAATCTGCTTCCATAGTGATACTGCCTCAGAAACCCAAGGAGGGGTTGCTATGAGTTGGATTTGACTCAACAGCAGTGCACAACAACAATTACATACACATGAATCATATAGTTAAAGTGCTTGGCTCATAACCAAAAAATTCTTGGTTTGAATCCACCAGCTGCTCTGTGATAGAATGAAGATGCAGTCTGCTTTAGTAAAGATTGTAGCCTTGGAAATGTTGCAGGGCAAGTCTCTATGAGTCAGAATTGATTCAACACAATGAGTCTACAGATAGATAGATAGATAGATAGATAGATAGATAGATAGATAGATATCTTTTTTCTCTCACATATATAGTGAATATATTTCTTTACCAATTAAATTTATACCTACAATATTATTTTAATGTCTGCATAGTAATAATATGAATGAATTTAGAATATTTAACCCACTGACTTCTGAAAGCTGTTTAGATTATGTGCATTTTCACAGTATTAGTAACAGTCTTCCAGTATGTGGCACAAACTGTTTGCACTTGACTACTAACCTAAGGTTGGTGGTTCAAGCCTACTCAGAAAAAAGGCCAGGAAATCTGCTTTCATTAAGATTGCAGACAGGAAATCTCCACTCTGTGACATATGAGATCATCATAAGTGAGAATTGATTTCATAGCATCTAACAAAAAACATATTTGCATCTATGCATATGGTTCTGAGTTAAGCCTTTTAGAAACAGGTGGATAAGGGCTACAGTTTTTAAATATTTTGAAAAATGATAACTAGTTCTCTTTATTCAGGTTGCTTGCCAGCAGCATACAAAAATGCCTAATCTCCCCTACCCACCACCCGTGGTCTCCAATTATCCTTCTTTTCCATGTTTTCATATAACAAAACAGCTTTTAAATGAATTCATATTTTGGAAGATAAATTGCAATGTGATTGTCAGAAATCTTGGACACAAATTTTTTAAGATAATCTGATATTTGATAGTTTAAGCTCACTAATAACAGAAATCTAGGAAAAACTTGAAAAGTAAATTTAAAATGATATTTGCTTTGCTAAACTAATAATCACTTTTGGAGTTAATACCGATTTCCTAATTTATCTACTGTTGAAATATGAATTTTACTTCATCATTTGCACAAATAAAAGTATTACTAATGTGTACCTTCTTATCTTATGCTTATGTATAAGATAAATGTATTAACCCCCCCTGAAAAAAACCTTTGCTATTACCAATTGCTATTACTTATTTAGCAAATAATTATTTACTAAATACTTCTCATATGCTAATAAAGAGTCCCCTGTCATAACTTTTGTTTCTGATATATTCTAAAGTTTCATATGGAAATTGCTGGAAAAAAAATTATCACCTTAAGACATAATTATTGCACTAAGACAAATAGGTGATAATTGCCTGTAGAAAATATTTAGAAAAATAAAAGTAACTGAAAAAATTAAAAAATAAACTGTCAATGCTTTTTGCATATAAAATATTGCAACTTTTTTAATATAAGCACAACAGTTCACACTTAGAAATACTGGAATTAAGTATATGTAACTATTATATTGCCCATTATGTTAATCAATGCTTTAAAAATACTATAACCAGTACTATATGCAGAAGGTATCATGAAGTTTTGTATGCAGACAGCTCTAAGTGTGTCAGCCTGGGCCTTGAGCCTTACTAGCTTTGTTACCTTTAACAAGATAAATACATTTTTTGATTATTATCTTTATTCACAAATAAAATGAAAATAGCAGCCTCATTGAGTAATTGCAGGTATTAAATGAGATGCTTTATGTCTTTAACACAGGGCCTAGCAAATAATACATGATCAATAGATATTAATTTGTTTCCCCTTCAAATTAATATATGTATATGATCCATGTACCATAGACATGAAATCACAAGGCTTTTCCATAGCTACTCTACTATGGAAATACGTGGATGGAATTATTTGTACTCCAATTTTCTGTCTATTCCTCTTTGATTTTGCTTAGTTGTTCTGATTTGTTAAAATGCTTAATAGTAGCCTGTGGTGTTATTTAAACAATGAAGGATTTGTCTCTGAAATTAGAAGCATCTTTATTTCTGATTCCAAGAATTGCGTTGATAACAGTGGGAGGTTGATGTGGCTATAATATGTAGGGAGGAAATATTAGGAATTCCTGTCTAGTAACTAACCGATGGGCTCTCTCAGAGAGAGAATTCCATATGTCCCTCTTGTTGAGATGCTTTAATTTGGCACTGCAGACTGCTTATACTAATTATTGTGTAGGGTGTTAACAAAGATTTTGAAGTCAACTTCAGTTTCTTTATTTGTTTGCAGAAAAGATAATTGCATGATAATTAATAAAGTTAATCCTACCTAGACCCAATGATTTTATGTGATAAATGAATCTATCTTACTCAATGTCACATGCAATGATTGTCCTTTTTTGTGATTTCCCCAATTTCAGGACATGTGAACACAGACCCAGCATATGGTAGGCATGTAATAGGAAAGATATTGAATAGATAAACATGGAAAATTAGAAAGAAAAATAATTCCTGCTTTAGTCACTCTATGAGGTTGCCATAGTGGTTTATGTTTCAGTCATCTATTCACAAGATAAATACAAAGCCTGTGGAAATTTTCCATACTGTTCTATCAAGTAAAAATTAAAAAAAAAAAAAAAAGTCATCACTGTATGAGGATGCCACTACCTAATACAGAAGACATGCATTTTTCTACCTTGTTAATTTGTGGCTTATACCTGAGAGTTCTTTGTGCTAACTCAGACACCGTAGATTTGCTGAGTCCAACCCTCCTTCCCTGCTCATGTACCTTGTAAAAAAGCTGTGATGAAATAAGAAAAAAGAAAACTAAAATGTTGAAAGCTTGCCCAGTCCCATTTCATAGTACAAATTAAATAAATTAGAATTGTCAAGAAATACATGAAAAATTATCAGGTTTTTAATTGGAAATTTAAGTTTTATTTCTCATTACTACCCTAACTTTGTTTTATTGCCTTTTAAAATTTTCACTTCTTCTGCTGAGTCTATTTATTTCTCTCTAGAAGTTGATGGATGTTGAAAATGGTTAAGCACTCAACTATTATCCAAGAGCTTGCCAGTTTAAACTAACTCAGAGGCATCTTGGAAGGAAGACCTGGAGGTCTGCTCCTTAAAGGTCACTGTCATGAAAACCCTATTGAGAAGTTGTACTCTGAAATATATAGGGTCACCATGAGTCAGAATCGATTCAAAGGCAACTGGTTAGTCATTTTCACCAGGGATAAGAACTGGGAGTTTTGAGGGGTGCAGAATGGTTATTTGCTGTCTGTGTTGCTTCTGACAGATCCATCTCATTCAAACCCATTTCCCATGAATCCACAGGAAAGAGAAATAAGTAAGACATGCAACATATGTAATCCTGAAGGAAAAATGAGGTGCCTACTCACTCAGGGCGCTTAGTGCTCTCTAAGCTTATTTTTGTGAGCCATGGTGGTGGAGTGGTTAAGCACAGGGCTGCTAACCAAAACATTGGCAGTTCGAACCCAACAGCCACTCCATGGGAGAGAAATGGAACAATCTACTCCCATAAAGCTCCACAGCTTTATAAACCCAATGGGTGCAGTTCTACTCTGTCCTGTATGGTTACCATGAATCAGAATTGACTTGATGGCAATGGGCTTGTTTTTTTTTTGTGTTTTAAACTTATTTTTTTAAAAGCACCACTTGGGCCTCCAACCAGTTCTGCTCTGGGGCTTGCTTCTTGCTGCTTTCGCGTTAAAAAGCTCCTTTGTCAATGCTCTAAGGCCCAGTGGTGATAACTGCTACAGAAAAATCCTATGGATGGAAAGATATATTTTCAATAACCCTTGACTTTTATTAGTTCAGCCACAGCTAGAATAAAGGGTAAGTGGACCCTTGATATTTTAAATGTTCCATGTCCCTCTCCATATTCTTCCCAGGTCAGCATTCTTTACTGATGAAAATCCTGGTGTGGATCTTGGATTGCAGTTCCTGTGAGAAGCCCCTACAACATTATCTACCTCTGAGCTTTGGTTGTTATCCCCAAAAGCCTAAGACCAATAATGGTAGCACAGGCTTTATAGTGGTTTCCTCATTTTCATTATGTCTGAAAACTAGATGTCAGATTAATAAATCTCTGGTAGTATGCCTGGAGGATGAGGTTTTTCTGAAAGGAGAGAGTAGCACAATTTTGTATGCTGGAGATTTAAACATCATCAAGGATATTTTAAAATGCCATATAAAATATCCCAGAAGAGGTTTGCAACTTCAGTTCAATCTTATAGATAAATTTTTAAAAATTCTATTATCTATAAAATTTTTACTAGTCCACCACTTTTTCAGTATCTCTTCCTACATGGATAAGTGCTACACTCAAATTTATTATATGACAAGATATATTTGGCATGGAAATGTATGAACGCAGTGGTATTATTTTTTTAACATAACTTCAAATGTTCTCAGAGATTTTAATCCAATGTAATTGTCAATGTACCTAGGGTAGCAGATACATACTAATCTACATATAACATTGAGAAAATTTTAGCTCAACCACTTGCCAATAAATTATAAGTTGACCTTCAAATGTGTAGAGAAGAGGTAGATTTATTGCCCTGTGAATTTCCAAGCAGGCTTCTAAGACTTTCAATCAAATGGCCAGTTGATATTGTGGAAAAAGTACTAATAGGGAAGCTAGGAAAGTGGCTTCTCAAAAGACCCTGAACTTTAGCTAAGTTAGGAAGTTCGGTGATGATTCTGGACCTCCAGTTGCTCATCTGTAAAATAAAGGTGTCTGATTACATGATCTCTGAGGATCCTTTGTATTAAAACATTCTGTTTCTACTCAGAGGTGATTCATAATTTTTGCAAAATTATTGGACTCAATTTGAGATAAACTTAGTTTAAAACTTTATTAAAAAGGTAATGTGCAAATGTGAGTGATCAACACGGTGGTATTGAGGAAGAGGGAGACATAGAGAGGTGCATGGGAGGTACAGACAACAAAGATGAACCCTTTCGCACATATAGTAGTACTGCATTGTGGCAAACATTGATCTACAGGTGGATAAGCAGGTGGACAAGCTGAACTGTTAGGCATGTCTATGCATGGAGGATTGTGTCTATGACCATGTATACGGTTAGCAGACAAAGTTTCTACAAGTGTATTTGTATGTTCTGTAAGAATTTCCAGGTATATAGTAGAACTGACAAGGGACAAGGTTGTAGTCACTTCTTGGCCACAGCCAGCTACCTGGAGGGAGTGAGTAGTTGGACCTGTGAGCTTGGGACCATAGTCGTAGAGGAAATCAAGTTCAATTGGCATAACATACTACACTAAAACATTGTTCCACATCCTACTTTGGTGAGTAGCGACTGGGATCTTAAAAGCTTGCAAGCTGCTATCTAGATGCAATGATGGGTCTCTCCTCATCCAGAGCAAAGAAGAATGAAGAAAACCAAAGATTCATGGAAATAATTAGTCCTAGTGACCGGTACACCATGCAATCCTCAGTTATACAACTATGAGACCAGAAGAACTATATGGCGCCTGGCTGTCACTGTCAATCACTCAGTGGGGGATCTTTGTAGGAGATCCTGAATAGAGGGAAAGAACAATGTGGAACAAAACTCAAAATCATAAAAAAAAAAAGAGACCAGGTTTGCTGATTTGATGGCGCCTGATGGAACCCCTGAGACTATGGCCCCTAGCTGCCCTTCAGGTCTAGAATTGAACCTACTCCTGTGGCTTCAAGCCAAACAAAAGACAGCCATGTGAGCTGAACATTTACATTAGGTAGATACAGTCCTTAGAGAGATCAATCATGGGAGAATAGAAGGGCTGTGTATGCATAGGGAGATTGCTGGGGACAGGGGCAGGAGTTCAGGGAGTGAAGGACACAAGGAAGAAATAACTAGGGGGAATGTTTCTGTTACCTAGTGCCGCTCTGACAAGAGTATACAACAAATGCGATGGCTTTAACAAACAGGAGTTTATTCTTACATTTTGGAAGTTTTAAGTCCAAATTCAAAGTGCCAGGCTCCAGAGGCCGGGTGATAGCCCCTCATCCCTGGGCTTCAGCTTTGCCTCCGGCTTCTGGCCCACTGAAGCTGGAGGCTTTTCTCCACTCAGCTGCTGCAGATGCTGACAAATCCAAAGTTGACAAGTAATAAGGCACAGTCCCAAAGGCAGTCCCAAACCACATGGCAGTCCATTAATTCAAGTCCATTAAAAGTCCCAAGATTGGCAAAGTATGGCAGACTGCTGAACAATAACTTACCTACATACAGGGTTCAAGCATTCCACAAGCTAGAGACCATTCCCAAAGCTGCTTTTTTTACGAGAAGCAGACCAAATCCCTGAAGCAGCTACTCAGCTGCTTGTGGTAGATCTCACCATGGAGTTGATTGTCAGTCTCATCATGGGGAATAGCTAGCACCAACAGCCCAGACACTCAACCAGGCTCAGCCAAGTTGACACACAACCTTAACCACCACAGGGAGGAAGTGGGAGGAAAGCTGTTGCATTGTGGGGAATTACAGAGTCGTGTGACAAAGTGTATGTGAACTGCTGTATGGAAAATGAATTTGCTTTGTAAATTTTCACCCAAATCACAATAAATTTTTTTTAAAAAAAACACTGTATAAAACGGAAGCATTATTCATTTATTTGGATTTTCATAAATATTCTCCCTTTTTGATATTGGTATTGTATCACTGATTCATTGAAAAAGAATTTTAACTATTATGCTACCATCTCCCGTTAGGTTTGTGATAAAATGGGAGAAATAATATTGCTTATATTTGTATGGTATGTTATATATTTTATAAAGGATTCTCTTACATTTTATCTGGTATGAAGTGTCAAATAAACCTCACGAGGTATATTGTATGGGAATTATGATCACCACTTTCAGTTTCAGAAAATGAGATTAAATCACGTGTTATTAGAAGAACTTAGTTCAAAGCACATTTATGAAATCACTCCATTCTGTAAAAACAGAGCAATGTGTAAGAGAAACAGACAGAAGTATGTAAAATGAAAATAGAAAAACAAGAAAATTTAATTACAGTGTTCAGAAAGGAAAATTCCTCTGAAAAAAAGAGTATATTTTCTTTAAATAAATTTTATGAAGGTACTTAGTGGCTTGCTAAAGGGACTAATTTGGGAATATCCCTAGATATTTCTCCACTCATCCAAATTTTGCCATTTATTTCTACAGAAGATTGATAGCACATTTCTTGGCAGGAATTTCAGCTCACATTTTGAAATGTCAAAGGTCAAGGATTCTATGAAATCTCTTCATTTAATCAGCTTGTATATTCTTCTCTTCCTCTTCTGAAAGACTTAATAAAGTCTGAAAAGTTTCTAGAAATAAGTCTGAATTAGGGAAGAATTCAAAAGAAGTGTGGGGACAGACTTTTGGAGTATAAAAGTGGTTAGATTTGTTATTATTGAGAATATATACAGCAAAACATACATCGGTTCCACAGTTTCTACATGTACCATTGGTTCCACAATTTCTACATGTACTATTTGGTGACACTGATTGTATTCTTTAGGTTGAGCAACGATGGTCGCCCACTTTTCTGAGTTGTTCCTTCATTAACATGGATTCACTATCACTGAGATTCTTATAATCTTTGGGGTTGCAGTTGTCAACTTGAGTGTAATGCTCAAGGAAGACATTTTTATTAGTTAAGTTAAATTAATGTTTGGTTTTAAGAAGACTTTAGGGGATATTTTTGGTTTAAGGTTTAAAGAATGTTCCAGGGCAATATATTCAGAGGTTCTTTTAGTGTTTATGGCTCCAAGAACTCTGGAGTCCATGAGAATTTGAAATTCTGTTCCACATTTTCCCACTTTTGATCAGGATTCTTCTGTAGAATGTTTGATCAGATTATCCAGTAATGGCAGCCTCTCATTTTAACAAATATCAACAGTAGATTAAAAATGGAAACAAACTTTCTTAGATTAGCTTTGAATGTACTGAAATAGACCTTTAAATACCAGAATCAGTAAGTGTACTTTACTTATATCTGTCTTGTAGATTTATTTAAATATTAGTTATGGTGTGTTTAAACAAATCAACTGGACCCACCAAGGGGAAATACCACAGTAAAATTAATGTTACATTTCTCTAGGATTGAAAGAGAGAAAAATGGTTTGTTGTTTGTTTGTTTTAGATCCAGTGGCCATGTGACAGTAGGAAAATGTATGCTGCTTGATATTTGTAGAATAAAAATTTAATTGAATTGAATTCTGTAGTTAATATAGCCATTGATTAAAATAAAGTATAGAAATTATTAAAACTATACACTGAATAAAAAATAGTACTTAATATCTCTTTTAAAATGTTTTACACCACTTGCTTTGAATTATGTATAAAGTGGAAGGGCATGTGAGATAAGAACTAAAAAAAAAAATTATGTATCAAAGTAGTAATTCATCTCAACCAAGGCATTAAGACCATCTTCTATATATCTTCCCTGGGTGGTAGTTTGTAAACAATGTCAGGGTTTTTTTTTTTTT
>NW_006922017.1:1972890-1985427 GCF_000298275.1 Orycteropus afer afer
TCTGCATCCTTTCCTTCAAGGCTCAGGGGTCCAAGATTATCTTCCGTGTCTGTATTAATTGGTTTTCCTTTTCTTTGTTGAAGAGGGTCTGTGCAATCCTTCTGCCTAGTCCTCCATCTTGCCCCGCCTCCTCAAATTCTCTCTATTTTTTTTTTAATTCCACTGGCAGACAAAGTGAGAACTGAATACACACACTAGTTAGAATAATAAGGTTATCGTAAGGTTATTCTTTCATCTACACCACTTGTTAGGTGCTGCTGAGTTGATTCTGACTCCTACCGACTCTATGGACAACAGAACAAAAACACTGCCTGGTCCTGCACCATTCTCACAATTGTTGCTATTCTTGAGCCCATCACTGTAGCCACTATGTTAATCCATCTCACCAAGAATCTTCCCCATTTTTACTTATTGTCTACCAAACACAATATCCTCCAGGGACTGGTTCCTTCTGACAACATGACCAAAGTATGAGAAAAATCTGGCCATTCTCACTTCCAAAAAACATTCTGACTGTACTTCCTCCAAGACAAATTAGTTTGTTTTTCTAGCAGTCTATGACACCTTCAATAATTATCTTCACCAATACCGCAAATCAAAAGAATCAGTAACTCGGAGGTCTTCCTTATTTATCGTCCAGCTCTCACATGCATATCAACCCACTGCCATCGAGTCAATTCTGACTCATAGAGACCCTCATTCTGTTTCCAAGGTAGTAAATCTTTACAAAAGTAGATTACCCAATCTTGCTTCCAGGGAGTGTCTGGTGTGTTTGAACTACCAACCTTCTGGTTAGCAGTCAGGTGCCTTAAGCACTGTGCTACCAGAACTCCTTATCAGATGCAAATGAAGTTATTGAAAATACCATTGCTTGGGTCAGAGCACCTTAGTCTTCAAAGTGCCATCTTCACTGTTAAAGGTTTTAAAAAGGTCTTTATCTCCATTTATCATGATGTTCCTTATTCGGCCAATGGTGAGGGTTTTGATTTTCTTCATGTTGAGGTGTAATCCATACTGAAGGTGGAAGTCCTTGATCTTCATCAGTAAGTGCTTCAAGTCTTCTTCATTTTCAGCAAACAAGATGGTGTCAACTGCATATCTCAGGTTGCTAATGACTCTTCCTCCAATGCTAATGCTATACTCTTCTATATAGTCCAACTTCTCTGATTATTTGCTCAGCATTCATATTTAATAAGTATGGCGAACATTTACAACCCTGATGCACACCTTTCCTGATTTTAAGCCATGCAATATCCACCTTGTTCTGTTTCAATGACTGCCTCTTGATCTAGTACAGGACACTCATGTGCACAAGTAAGTATTCTAGAATTCCCATTCTTTGAAGTGTTATCTATAATTTGTTATAATCCACACAGTAGAATGTCTTTGTATAGTCAAAAAACACAAATAAACATCCTTCTGGTATTCTTTACCTTCTGCATCACTTAGGAAGAGGAAATCCTTTTTCTTTTCATTATATATTGTGTTTATTGAAACGAATAAAGAAAAAAAAAAGGATAAATCTATAATATTTTAATCATGAAGGAAAACAGTGTTAACTTACGTACTTACCTTTTTTTGAAAGCATTGTTCTTTTTGTACATCAGACATTGTATGATTACTTGAACTTAGATGTATTATGGAAGTATCTTGCTCTACAATAGACTCTTCATAAATTGAAAATCTTATTGCTAAATGAGCTTTTATTCTATCCTCTAATTGCATAAATGGAGAACAGAGACCATTTAGGATTAGGTGAATCTCCTGAGAAGACACAATTACAGGCTGAAAAATAACATCTGACTATTACGTTGGATAAACCCGCAGAAATGAAAAATAATTGTCAAAAGAGACTCTGAAATTTGCTCTTAAATGGAGAGTAGCTAAAGAAAATGGAAGAAATGACAAAAGAGATGAACAGAAGATTTCAAAGAGTAACTTGAGATGGCAAAGCCAATTATCATAATGAAATGTACAAAGCCCTGGGGTTAGAAAACTAAAAAGGAAGAATATGCTCAGCATTTTTCAAGCTGAAAAAACTGAAGAAAAAAATCAAACCTCAAGTTGCGATACTGAAAGAATCTTTGGGTAAAACATTGAATGATGCAGGAAACATCAAAAGAAGATGGAGAGAATACACAGAATCATTGTACCAAAAAGAATTGATTGATGTTCATCTATTTCAGGAGGTGACATATGATCAAGAACTAATGATATTGAAGGAAGAAGTCAAAGCTGCACTGAATGAATTAGCGAGAAACAAGGCTCCAGGAATCGACGGAATATCCACTGAGATGTTTCAACAAACAAATGTCATGCTGGAGGTACTTATTTGTCTATGCCAAGAAATTTGGACAACAGCTACCTGGACATCTGTTTGGAAGAGATCCATATTTGCACCCATTCTGAAGAAAGGTGATTCCACAGAATGTAGGAATTATCAAACAATATCATTAATATTACACACAAGTAAAATCTTGCTGATGATAATTCAAAAAATGGTTTCAGCCATATATTGACAGGGAAACTTTCAGAAATGAAAACTGGTTTCAGAAGAGAATGCTGTTAGGTGCTGTCAAGTCTTCTCTGAGTCATAATGACCTTATGCACAGCAGAATAAAACATTGCCTGGTTCCATGCCAGCTCCATGATCCTTGCTATACTTGAGCTCATCGTTGCAGCCACTGTGTCAATCCATCTCGTTGAAGGCCTTCCCCTTTTTTTGTCAACCCCCTACCTTACCAAGCATGACATCCTTCTCCAGGGAATGGTCCCATCTGACAACATGACCAAAGTAGGTGAGATGAAGTCTGGCCATTCTCGCTTCCAAGGAGCATTTTGGCTGCACTTCTTCCAGGACAGATCTGTTAATTCTTTTCACAGTCTATGGTATATTCAGCATTCTTCACCAGCACCACAACTCAAAAGCATCAATTCTTCTTTGGTCGTCCTTATTCATTGTCTATCTCTCACATGCATATGATACAATTGAAAATATCATGGCTTGTGTCAGGTGCACCTTAGTCCTCAAGGAGACATCCTTGCTCCTTAGCACTTGAAAGAGGTCCCTTGCAGCCAACTTGCCTGGTGCTATATGTCATCTGATGTCCTGATTGTTGCTTCCATTGCTGTTGATCGTAGAATCAAGCAATGTGAAGTCTTTTACAACTTCAATCTTTTCTCCATTTATCATGATGCTGCTTATAGGTCCAGTTGTGAGGATTTTTGTTTTCTTTATATTGAGATGTAATCCATACTGCAGGCTGTATTCTTCAATCTTCATCAGTAAGTGCTTCAAGTCATCCTCATTTTCAGCAAGCAAGGTTGTGTCATCAGCATATTGCAGGTTGTTAATGATTCTTCCTCCAATCTTGATGTAATTATATCCCTTGTTCCATGATGTGGGTCATGAGAAATCATTGCTGATGTCTGATGGATCTTGACTGAAAGCAAAGAATATCAGAAAGATGCTTGTTTGTGTTTCATTGACTATGAAAAAGCATTCGACTGTGTGGATCATAGCAAATCATGGATAACATTGAGAAGAATGGGAATTCTAGGACACTTAATTGTGCTCATGTGGAACCTGTTATATAGACCAAGTGATAGTTGTTCAAACAGAACAAGGGGATACTGCATGATTTAAAGTCATGAAGGGAATGTGTCAGGATTGTATCCTTTCACCCTACCTATTCAATCTGTATGCTGAGGAAATAATCTGAGAACCTGGACTATATGAAGAAGAACATGGCATCAGGATTGGAAGAAGACTAATTAACAACCTGCATTGTGCAGATTACACAACCTTACTTGCTGAAAATCAAAATGTCTTGAAGCCCTTACTAATGAAGACTAAAGGCTATAATCTACAGTATGGGTTACATCTCAACATAAAGAAAATGAAAATCCTCCCAAATGGACCAATAGGCAGCATTATGATAAATGGAGAAAAAAATTGAAGCTGTCAAAGATTTCATATTACTTGAATCCACAATTAACACCAATGGAAGTAGCAGTCAAGAAATCAGATGACAAACTGCAGTTGGCAAATCAGCTGCAAAAGAACCTTTGAAAGTGCTGAAGAGCAAAATGTCTGCTTTGAAGACTAAGATGCGTCTAACCCAAGCTATGGTGGTTTTAATTGCCTTATATGTATATGAATGGTGGGCAAGAAAGACTGAAGACTAGCTGATGCTTTTGAATTGTGGTATTGGCAAGGAATGGTGAAAGTACCATGAAGTGCCAGAAGAACCAATAAATCTGTCCTGGAAGAAGTGCAGCAGGTATGCTTCTTGGAAATGAGAACGCCCAGACTTTGTTTCACCTACTTTGGTCATGTTTTCAAAAGAGTCAGCTGAAAAGGGGAAGGTCCTCAATGAGATGGACCAGCACAGTAGCTGCAATGATGGGCTCAGGAATAGCAAGGATTGTGAGCATGGCACAGAAAGGGGCAGTGTTTGGTTCTGTTGTGTGTAGGGTCACTATGTGTTGAAGCCAACTCCACAGCACTTAACAACAACAACAATATCATGTTGCATCTCAGTGGTTTTTGCCCTTTTCACCATCTCCTTAGGAAGTATATTGAACATATAAATTAATTCATGACAAATACAATTTATAGGAAAACACAGTTAAAACATGAATTAAGACATTAATTTGCACTCAATATTTTGGTAAAAAAATTAAGATCCTACCAAAATAAATTCCTCAGAAGGAAGGTTGGGCAATCCTACTTCCGTAGTGATACTGCCTCGGAAACCCAAGGAGGGTCGCTATGAGTCAGGGCTGACTCGACGGCACATAACAACAACAAAAAACCAAAATAAAAAGTTGGTGAAAACATGGAGAAACCAGAACAATGAAGACATTGCTGGCAGTAGGATGAATTTAAACGGCCACTCAGAATACAATTTGGCATTATGTAGTAAGAGGAAGATGAATATAACCCAAAACCTAAAATTCCACTTCCTTTAATATGACACAAATAATCAGACCAGCAAAAAAGTGAAAACAGCAATATGATGTATACATTGCATTAAAGCCAAATGAAGTACTATACAGGAATAAAAACCAACAGACTAAAATAGACATCCATAAGGATCACTTTTAATAAAAAGAATATTGATTGAAAAAGCAAATGATAGAAAAAATAGCGTACACTTTCATTTGTGTACAACTTTAGGGATACATACACAAGTACTAAATCTCTAAAGAAAAGCAGAGCATGATAAACACAATATACATTATCAGGTATTCTGAGGGTGAAAAATTAAGGGTAGATTAGGTGTGAGGTTCAGAGCCATATCAGTGATACTCCATTTCTAAAACTGAATGGTAGGTACACATGAAATTTTACTGCTGTTCTTTGTGTCTTTCACATATATTAAAATGTTTGTGTCTATTACTTAATACAAAATATTATATCAAAGTACGACTGTTGGAACAAATTTCAAGAAGAAAAGTAATTAATAATTTTAATAAAATGCTATCTCAGAATAGGTCTTTGGCAATTTTAAGATGGTCAGTACCCCTCACTATGTTATGACCTTCAAGATCTTCCAAGTCGATAGTTCAGAGGATTAGGATCGTAATGGATTGAATTGTGTTGCAATAAAATATGTGCTGAAATTGTAACTACAATACCTGTGGATATAATCTTGTTTGGAAATGGAAATCTCCATTTTATTAACGATGCCATATAATTGTAAGGTGTATACTAAAGCTAATGACTCTGAGTTACCATGAGCAGCCTAGGTACAGAGATGAAGAGGTTCCTGGGTGGTACAGTTTGGCTTGACTTGTAGCATAAAAATTGCTGATTCTGACCCTCCCAGCAGCAACACACAAAAAAGGCTTGGGAATCTGCTTCTGTAAATAGTACAGACAAGAAATCTGAATAGAGCAATTCTACTCTACAACACATGGGATAACCATTGACTGAACACCCATGCACTTTTAGAGACAGAGACAAGGATATACTGGGGAAGACAGACAAAATGAGGTGATCCTCTACAAGCCAAAGAACCAAGGAATGCCAGACCTACCCATAAGAGAGAATCAATATGATTGATACGCTGATTTAGACTTACAATCAGTTGGATTCCTCTACACCAGCAAAGAGATTGCTGAAAAGGAAATAAGGAAATCAATACCATTTGCAATAGCTACCAGAAAGAACAAAAACAAAACAACAAAAATAACAAAAAAAGTATACACACACACACAAACACACACATATAAATACATATACACTTGGGAATAAATCTCACTAGTGACACAAAAGACCAGTACACAGAAAGATGTTCAATCTCCAAAACCATTAAAAATAAATTTCTGCTCTTTGTCAACATTATAATTCAAAGTCATCAATTCTTAAAAAAAAAAGAAAGAAAGAAAAAGAAAAATCATCAGTTCTTCAATTTTCTTTTTCTTATTCATTGTCAGTTTTTGAATCCATATAAAGCAACTGAAAATACCATGGTTTGGGTCCAGTACATCTTAGTCCTGAAAGTGTTATCTTTGTTTTTTAACACTTTAGCTTCTGGAAACCATTAAAATTAGATATATTTTTTTTTTTGCATACTCTAACGTATAATGGCTAAGGCACTTGACTGCTAACCAGAAAGCTGGCAGTTCAAATCCACCAGCCACTCCTCAGAAGGAAGGTTGAGCGATCTATCCATAGTGATACTGCCTCAGAAACCCAAGGAGAGGTCACTATGAGTTGGGTCCAACTTAACAGCACATAACAACAACAATGTACAACAAGGGTTTTTTTTTCTGGGTATAATTTTCTCTTTAAATTAGAATTTCTTAAACTTTTATGTTACATATTAAAATCTTCATTATTTTAAATAATGAACATATGTAAAGTTAATAATTACAGTGAGAACACTTAATCATGATTATTTAATATTGAGCAGAATAATGATACTGTTTTTGTATCATATGCTAAGTTTATCTGTACTTATCTGTGGCATAGAGCTTGGGCTTTTCCTCTAATTTCCTAGCCAGTCATACTTATTTTTACTCTTTATCATATAAATTATAAATAACACAACTGCTAGTTGACGGAAATGATAACAGGTGTTTCATGTTTCCAACAGGTAGTAGTAATCATTCAAACTGAACATGGACCGAGAAATCAAGAGGAGATTTCATATTGAAAACTAGTAGAAATTAAGTGAATAAGAATGGCAGCTGCAATAACTAGAAGTTTACATGTCTCACTTGGGAGAGAGAAGTAAATGAGATACCGGTTCATTCAGTTGTGGAAAGTGTTTCTTACTATTCTCGTGTATCATATTGCAAGAGTAATATATTCTTAGTAAAAATCACTGACAACTGTAAAATTCATCAACTTTGGAGAAAAAACAATGTCTCAGCATTCTGGAGTATAATTAGGTCTTAAAAAACCCTATTTTCCTAAACTCAATTTTAAATATCACAATATCCATTCAGACTGTTCAAGATACTGAGGATACATCACTTAGGAAAGTTTCTTGACATCTTATAAATGATGATTACTGGACTTTATTAGGATCATAAATGAATGTTTTAAGATCTTTCTTATTTTGAAAACTCATGGGAATATCTTTCCCTTCTCAGCTGGACTTCAACTCTGAAAGTAAAATTATCTGCTTACTACCATTTGTTTACTAACACATTGGACTTGCATATCTTCGATGGGCACAGTTTGATTGTATTCCTAATTTTCAGTCTTAGCCAGTACTCAATCAAAGTCAGGAGTCATGTTGTTGAGTAGTTAAAATTTTGAATACAGTTGTTGTTGTTGTTAGGTACAATCGAGTTGGCCAGTAAAAGGATCAGCATTAAAAAAAATCAATCATTACCATTCATTTTGCATTAATCAATATTAATTCCAATGTACTTTTTCAATATACATTAAAAATGACAAATAATAATTACTAAAATATTTTTCTTCTGTAGAATAGCTTTCCAGTAATAAATAGAACCAATATTTCATAAATATAATTCATCAACACCAAGAAAATATTTACTTTTATGTTATTGATCCTGAGATGTTAATGTTAGCTAACAATTGAGATAGTGATTGCTCTCCCCTATTGTATGATGTTGTTTCACAAAATTCCACAGTGATAATTCACAGCGATAATTCATAGAATAATTTTTTCAAGTGCTTTTTGTTTTTTAGTATATATCATTCATAGTTTGTCTGGTTTTATGAGTTTCTTATTTATTTGTTATTTGAAGTAGAACTTTGCAGTCACACTTTCACTAATGAGGGACTGAAAAATGTGTCATTAGGACAATGAAATCCAATTTTCAGAAATTAATTCTCTTATTTCTAACATGTCATTTTGTTTTTGGCTACTTTGCAAAATAATCACATTTTCAGATTTACTTGACATCACATCAATAGAAGCACATTATATAATGAACCCAGAATATTTTTGACTATTTGAATGTATATCATTACACTGAGTTCAAATATTAATAACTTTATCATATATCTCACTTCACTAAAGCAATTTTGAAAACTTTGAGCCATCTTGTGAAACAAGGATGTAAAGCAGTACAACAGAAACACCACCACCTTTTGTATCGTTTAATTAATAATTGAATGATACAAAAAATACTGGCTGGGAAAAACCCCATTGACTGAACACTGGATGAGATGAGCTGTCTTTGTAGTGCTTGTATAATTTTAAGAACACATACACTATTTAGGAGCTCTGGTAGCATAGTGCTTAAGGCACTTGACTGCTAACTAGAAGGCTGGCAGTTCAAACCCACCAGCCACTCCTCAGAAAGAAGGTTGGGCAATCTATTTCCATGGTGATACCACCTCAGAAACCCAAGGAGGGGTCGCTGTGAGTCAGGGTCAACTCAATGGCACATCACAACAACAACAACATACATTATTTACAATACAATGAGCTTTTTGTAAAAATAGTGATCAATGGATTCCAAAGGTATAAAATACATATAAACAGAAATAAATATAAAGAGTGAGGAAAATATGTTCCATTATCAAAAAAAAAAAGAAAAAAGAATAAAAACAGACACAAAATTGATCCAGATATAATGAACTTTAAAGCAGCTCTTTCAGATAAGCTCAAAGATGTAAAAGAAAGCATGGTCATAATGATTAAGCCAACAGGATGTCTGAGTAGAGAGAAATAGAAAACATAAAAAAGAAACAAACAAAAAACAGCCTGATATAAGAAATAAGGGGCTCTGGTGGCAAAGTGGTTAAAGCATCTGGCTATTAGCCAAAAGGTGGCAGTTCAAACTCACCAGCTACTGCATGGGAGAAAGGTGATTTATTCTGTTTCAATAAAGATCTGTTGTTGTTATTGTTGCTATGTGCCGTCCAGTTGGACCCGACTCATAGCGACCTTTCCTTGGGTTGCCAAGGCAGTATCACTATGGAAGTAGATTGCCCAACCTTTCTTCCGAGGAGTGGCTAAAGATTTACAGCCTTGAAAACCCTGTGGGGCAGTTCTATTCTGTCCTGCAGGGTAGCTATGAGTTGGAGTCAACTTGATGCCAGTGGGTGTAGGGTTTTTTTGGTTTTTATAAGAAAAATATTGTAAGGTTTCATTGCACTTAGGACATTATGGAATAAATGGTTAATAAAATTCAAATAAAAACCAATAGAGTTCATCCATTTTGAAATTCAGAGAAGAAAATACTGAAAAATTGTGTTGAGAGATCTGTGAAGCAATGCCAAGAATCTTAATAGAAGTGAAATTGGAGTGAAAAGGAGAGGGGAAGGGATACAACCAAAACCAAGCCAAACTCACTGCCGTTGAGTTGGATCTGACTCACAGCGACCCCTCCTTGGGTTTCCAAGGCAGTATCACTACAGAAGTAGATTGTCCAACCTTCCTTCCAAGGAGTGGCTGGTGGGTATGAACCACCAGCCTTCTGGTTAGCAGTCAAATGCCTTAGGCACTATGCTACCAGAGTTCAAGGGGAAAGAAAATAGGTAAGTATAAAAGAAAAGACAAGCTCAAATAAGATATCATAATGAAAACTATGGAAAATCAAAGTTAAGGAGATGATTTTAGAAAGAGCTAGACATATTACATACAAGGAAATGATTATAAGAATTATGACTGAGTTCATTTTAGAAACAATCGTGGTCAGACATCAATATTATGGCAACTTAAATGTAGGTAGGATAGAAAACATTCACCCTTAAATGCTCCATCCAGGGAAAATATTTCACAAAAATGATTCAGGGGAGAGATGATGGTGATGGCATGGGAGATTAAGAAAGGGAGACAGATTCGCAACAACATTTAGAGGTGAAAATAGCAGACATTTTCAGATAAATAAAAAGTGAGAGAACTCACTAGCAGACTCACTGTACAATAAATGCTTACAACTGGAAAAGACATTACATCAGATATGACTTGTATGTAGAAGAAAAAGAAAATGACAAGCACTAGAAATGTAAATATCATACAAAAAGAAGAGTGTCATTCTATTTCTTTTAATTTTGTGTTAAATTGACTCTTTAAAGGAAACACTACAACATTGTATAGAGTGATTTAATACATGTACAGTAGTAAAATATATGAAAATTATGACCCCCCAAATGGGAACATTATATGAAACTAGACAGTTGTATTTTATAATTTATACATTGTATAATTTTGTTTTGAGTGAAAAAAGTCACATTTATTTTAGGCCTCAATGACATAAAAAATCTGTTATACTAGCATTATAAGACTGTATTAAAATTAATGCTGATGTTACTTAATTAACCATAAAGAAAGCAAGAAATAACAGATATAACAGAGAAAGAAAAATAGATGGGCCTAAAATAAAATTGAATTAGAGATGAACACACTTAACTTACCTAGAAAAGCACTGAATATTTTGGCATAAAACAGAAATATTTCTAAATAATCCATGGTCAAGGAAGAAATCATTTGGGAAATATATATATATATATATATATAAAGAAGTAAATACTAATGAAAATACACCAACATTTTAGGACACAGTTAACACAATCCTTTAAAAGGAAATTTACACACTAAATGCTAATGTTGGAAAGAAAAAAGGTTTAAAATAAATATAAGCTTCCACCATTAAACTAGTGGGGAAAAAAAAAAGAAAAATAATCTAATAAAGTAAAAAGAAGGAAATAATAAAATACAATGGCAGAAAGCAATAACATAAAAACAGGCAAATAATACAGAAAAAATTTAAAACCCAAAGTTTAGTTTTTAAGAAAAGTTAATAAAATCAACAAACCATTGTTTACATCAATTAAGAAAAGAAAAGAGAAAGAAAACACAAATTAATAGCAACAGGAATGGTAGATGGGACATCAGTGTAGATCGTAGAGGTATTAAAAAGGAATGTCATAAATTACTTCATGGTAATTATTCAAAAACTTTAATGAAGTTCATGAATTCCTTGAAATTATTAAAAATGATTACAGCACCAAACAACAAAAAGCAGAAATAAATCATCTTCATAGCACAATATCTTTCAAAGACTGTAAAACCATTATAAAATGTGATCATTTTCTTTATGAACCCAGATGCAAAAATCCTTAACAAAATATTAGAAAATAAATATAATCCATTTTATAACAACCCTACAGGACAATAGAACTACTCCATAGGGTTTCCTAGGCTATAAATTTATGGAGACAGACTGCCCCATCTTTCTTCCATGGATCAGGGCTGTTAGGTTCAAACTACCAACCTTTTGGTTAAGCAGCCAAGCACTTAATTAACTATTGTAACACAAGTCTCCTTATGTGTGCATCACATCCATTGTCATTGAGGTGATTTTGACTCCTAGTGACCCCATAGGACAGAGTAGAACTGCCCCTTGGGGTTTCTCCAAGGTTACACATTTTTATGAATTTAATATGAAAATTTTATACAATTTTATATCATTTTAAATTTTATCTAAATTTTTATAGAAGCCATATCTTCTCTGGACTGCTTGATAGGTTTAAACTGACAACCTTTTGGTTGGCAGTCAAGCCTTCTAACCACTGGGCAATCAAGGTTCCTATGAGTGTATACATTTATCAAAATAAAATACTTAAGAGTTGCACACTTAAGAGTTGTGCACTTCACTTGATATCAATTTTATCTTAAATAATAATAATATGAAATGTTTCATGTCCTAAAATTGCCTTATAAAATAGATGAAAATAGTAGTGATGTTAAAAATAGAGGGAAACATCAATTTATAAGCAGCTTCTTTCTAACAATGATTTAGGTTTAGGCAAACAATGATCTAGGTTTAGGCATCAGTCTAAATACGTGTGGTCAAATACTCAGAGACTTAGGTACCATGTATATGAACCTTAATACCCTCAAATTGTTGACTGAATGTTTACAATAAATATTTGGCAATGCAGACAAATAATCTTGAAATCACAGTGACAATATATCTATGCTACAAATACCTTTGTGATCTTTTGTCACCATGGAATGCAAAATTACCTTCCATTGTCTGATTCTATGTTTAAATGGCCATAGATAATGTCAGTTCTTCAGATGATCATATATA
>NW_006922017.1:1985712-1988234 GCF_000298275.1 Orycteropus afer afer
TGGGGAATAATAGTTATTTCCAAGAAAATGTTCAGTTATTGCTGAGTTGGATGAAGTGTATCATTTTTCTAGGATGCACATATTTGACGCTCTCAGAAATCATGATGCTCCTGGAGAAGGACGTCATGCTTAGTAAAGAAGAGGATCAGAGAAAAAGAAAGAAAACCTTCAACAAAATGGTTTGACACAGTGGCTTCAACCAATGGGCTCAAATACAACCACAATTGTAAGGATGTTGCAGGACTGCACAGTGTTTCATTCTGTTGAACACTATGCATTGGGCCTGACTTGACGACACCTAACAATAACAACAACAAGAAGAAATCTCATGATGTCTACATTTGGTCAATCCTTAAGGTACAGGTTAATGATAAAATGTGGTGATTCCTACATCTACATTCTTCTCATGCCATGTTTTCCCTTCTACCCATACCAACTTGAGAATTTATGAGATGTCCCTTGAATTAGATCTCATTGTTTAGTGACTGTGATCATGATAATACATGTAAGCATTTATTTGTTTCATTTTATTTTTAAGGGTATTAAAGTAGCTTATTTATCAGTACCTACTAGTGTGTATTATTATATGTTGAATAAGAAAATGGTTTTATGATTAAAATTTTTTTGCTACGATGTCCTACAAAATTCAAACATATTTACTAAAGCATCTTTCATAGTATTTGCTATTTTAATGCACATCATAATTTGCAAAGAGGAGTCCATTTTTCTCCCAGAAGATCTCTAGGATTAACATTCTCTGGAATAAGCTAGGAAATACAGATACAGAGGTTTGGAGAATATCACTAAATGGGAAGAATTCTTTTAATATTTTGAAGGGTACAAATTGTATATGAAATAAATATAGTCTCAGTTTTACTATTTATCATTTCTGCTACTTATCTTCTCTGCTACCATTTTGTTATCTAGTGATCCAAAAATGTGTGCAAGAAAAATTACATGTTTCCAAGTTTAAAAAAAAAAAAAAGCAGAGTAAGGTCTCCTCGGAAATGACAGTGCATCCCATATCTGTAGTCCTGGGTCTGTGAAAGATCAATGGGTAAAGTGATTTCAGTAGAATTTCAGGCAGTGTGTTTTCACTGTAATTCAAAGGTGTATAACCATCTATGGCATTAACTTGTTATTGAATTAAAGATTCTATTAATACATGTCTAAATCAAAAGGAAAGGACTAAAGACCTTAGCTTTCAATTGATCAAAGGAGAAGTAAACTATTGTGTCATAGTAAACCTTTCACCCCTTCTGTAAATACAGGGATTGGAGAGGGTATGCTGGTATCGTGTACAAACTTTTTCCTCTGCAAATTAAAGACTTAAATAATAAACACTTTAGTATAAATATGAATTAGATCATTAACACAGAGCTCTGTGTACACATATTACCAGAAGGTATGCTCATATAGACGTGAAGCATTCAGAAACAGAAAATCATATTTGTACCTTTTACATCCCAGGCACTTGGCCAACCATTTTAAGATCCATTACCTTACTCTGTCTCTTGTTTTCATGGAAACTTAGAACAAAAACTAAACCACTTTTATTATTTATCTCTAGAAATAAACCAATCTGTTGCTAAATAAGAACTTTCATACAATTCACTGAAGCCTTAATAACTTCTAACATGAATATTTTGCATTCTGGTGCTATTTTACAATTAGAGGTAGAATGCAGCTAGTTTTATGATGCAAGAATACCAGTTCATTAAAAAATAAATGGAATTTGAAAGATTAGAAGTTTCAAAAGGAGTTAAAAATTGTAACATTCAGTTGGCTACCAGAAGCTTCGTTCCCCTTTGACTAGAATCTACCACTTACATTAGTATTTTTTTAAAATTTTTATTCTTTGTAATCTACAATGAATATAATGTCTGGAAAGTTTTCATTTATCTTCTCAATTGATACTATAGGCATTAATCTCAGTATTTGGTAGATTATTTTAAAACTACCAGAATGAGAAATTATTGATCTAATTTAAAAAATTGTGACCTTGGGCTGGGAAACATAAAGTAAGTGTTTGAGTATTTTCCTTCAGTAACAGCATGCCTTGTAAAATTGTGCACAGATGGTGACAAAGTGATCTATTCTTTCTGATTTATTGCCTGTAAAAAAGGAGCAGGAAGTGTAGATATGAAACTTGTTTTGCTCTAAATATCAGGAAGTAGCAGCATTTCAATTATTCTTGCCAATCACCAATAGTAACTTTGTTTTGATTGCATCAGAAGCTGCCTTGTTGTCTTTGTATTCTTTGTAGCTGCTTAAATAGATTTATTCTAGATAGTAATCCTTATTTTCATCACTGTCAAAAGTATTCTACACTTGGGTGGATAAATTTAGATGACAAAAGAATGCTTTGTTGATTACAGCTTTCACAAATGGCATCTTGGTTATGTGTCCTCCTACTTGACTGTTGATTGATTGTATTTCAACTCCTCCATCATCTTCACCTTCATTTTCTACACACTATTTTCAAAACTCAGTTTGGAAAAGAAATCTCACTGGGGTAAAAA
>NW_006922017.1:1988734-1989683 GCF_000298275.1 Orycteropus afer afer
TCTGCAGGAGAAAGATGAGGCAGCCTGCTTCTGGAAAGGTTTACAGCCTTGGGAACCTTATAGGGCAGTTTACCTCAATAGCAGTGGTTTGGTTTGGTTTTAATTCCCATAAGATAGGATCTATAACTCTCTGAATTTTACAGATGAGAACTTGATGTACAGATATGGAGGGGTAACACTGATTAAGCAGCTTTCCCAAAGTAGTGCATCTAATATTGTCAAAGATAAACTTGAACTTTGGCAGTCTGAGTAACCAGCATACTATAGGCCTACCTCATTTATTACACTTTGCTTTATTGAGTTTCACAGATACTCTGTTTTTTACGCATGGACGTTTTGTAGCAACACTGCACTGAACAAGTCTGTCAGCAGCATTATTCCAACAACACGTCTTCACTTTGTGCCTGTGTTACATGCTGGTAATTCTCACAATGTTTCAAACTTTTTCATAATGTTATTGCCCAGTATAGTGTAAATGTAACTTTTATATTCACTGTGAAACCAAAAAATTTTTGTGGCTTGCTGTATTGTGGTATTTGCTTTATTGTGGTGGTCTGGAACCAAACATACAGTATCACCTAGGGATGATTATATATCAAATGACCAACTCAGTGCTTAGAACATAGGTCATGATTGCTACAAATATTTGTGGCTTTACTCTCTTCCTGATATATATGTAATCACTTGTAATGGTACTTTTATTTATTGTCTCTATTTATCATAGTCTTCAGAGGTTCTAATCAGATGACCACAATCCCAGACATGAATATAGTCTATCCTATATGTCCAAGAGATTGCTACAAAATAGAAATTTACCAAACTAGCACTTCTATTTACATATTTTGTAGGCCATCAGATACATAAAACCCCCTCAACTGGTGCCATATGTGGAAGTTTTGACAGTTGCTTTTCTCCCCCTCAGCCTCCCACCCCCTGCAGAGAAAAAGTA
>NW_006922017.1:1990220-1996866 GCF_000298275.1 Orycteropus afer afer
AGACTTGTTAGTTATTTTAGCAGGCCACGGTACTTTCAGTATTCTTTGCCAACACTACAACTCAAAAGCATCCACTCTTCTTTGGTCTTCCTTATTCATTGTCCAGCTTTCACATGCATATGAGGCAACTGAAAATGTCATGGCTTGGGTTAGGCACACCTTAGTCTTCAAGAAGATATCTTTGCTCTTCAGCACTTGAAAGAGGTCTATTGCAATGATTTGACCAATGCAATATATATATTCTGATGTCTTGACTGCTGTTTCCATTGGTGTTGATTGTGGAACCAAGTAATCAAAGCCTTTGACAATGCCAATCTTTATATTGCAGTGTAATCCACACTGCAAACTATAGTCTTCAGTCTTCATCAGTAAGTGCTTCAAGTCATCCTCACTTTCAGCAAGCAAAGTTCTGTCATCTTCATATAGCAGGTTGTAAAGGAGTCCTCCTCCAATCCCGATGCCACATTCTTCTTCATACAATCTAGCTTCTCAGATCATTTACACTGCATACAGATTGAATAAGTATGATGAAAGGATACAACCTTGACACACTCTCTTCTTGATTTTAAGCCATGCAGTATCCCCTTGTTCTGTTCTAACGACTGCCTCCTGGTCTACATACAGGTTCCTCATGAATACAATTAAGTGTTCTGGAATTCAGAGTCATATCAATGTTGTCCATAATTTGTTATGATCCACACAATTGAATGCTTTTGCATAGTCAATAAACATGCGTAAACATCTTTCTGGTATTCTCAGCTTTCAGTTAAGCTCCATCTGACATCAGCAATGATATGCCTCATTCCACGTCCTCTTCTGAATCCAGCTGACATTTCTGGAAGCTCTCTGTCAATATACTGCTGCAATAGTTTTTAATTTATCTTCAGCAAGATTTTATTTTAGTGTGATATTAATGATATTGTTCTATAATTTTCACATTCTGTGGGATCATCTTTCTTAGGAATGGGTACAAATATGGATCTCTTGTAGTCAGTTGGCCAGGTAGCTGTCTTCCAATCTCTTGGCATAGCTTAGTGAGTGCCTCCAACAAGGCATCTGATTGCCTGCAGCCTTGTTTTTCAACAATTCCTTCAGTACAGCTTCAACTTCTTCCTTCAGAACCATTGGTTCTTGATCATATGTCACCTCTTGCAATGGATGAACATCAACCAATTCTTTTGGTACAGTGACTCTGTGTATTTCTTCCATCTTCTTTTGATGTTTCCTGGATCATTCAATATATTATCCACAGAACCTTTCAATATTGCATCTCTAGGCTTAAAATTTTTTCTTCAGTTTCTTCCCCAGCTTGAGATATGCCAAGAGTGTTCTTTCCTTTTGGTTTTCTAACTCCAGGTCTTTGCATATTTAATTATAATAAATTACTGTCTTTTTGAGCTGCTCTTTGAAATCTTCTGTTCAGCTCTTTAATCCTGTCACTTCTTCCATTTGCTTTAGCTACCCTTCATTCAAGGGCAAGTTTCAGAGTCTCTTCTGACATCCATTTTGGTCTGGCCTTCTTTTCCTGTCTTTTTAATGACCTTTTGCTTTCTTCATTGATGATGTTCTTGATGTCATCCCACAATTGCTCTGGTTTTCAGTCATTGGTGTTGAATGCATCAAATTTATTCTTTAGAAGCTCTTTTAATTCAGGAGAGATATAATCAAGGTTATATTTAGGCTCTTGTGGACTCGTTTTAATTGTCTTCAGCTTCAACTTGAACTTGCATATAAGCAAGTAATGCTCTATTCCACAATCAGCTCCTGACCTTGTTTTGGCTGAAGTTATTGAGCTTTTCCATCACCTCCTGCCACAGATGTAGTCAATCTGATTCCTGTGTACACCGTTGGGTGAAGTCCACATATATAGCTACCATTTGTGTTGTTGAAAAATGGTATTTGCAATGAAAAATTGTTGGTCTTGCAAAATTCTATCAAGGGATCTCCTGCATTATTTATATCACAAAGGGCATATTTTCCAACTACCTGTGACTCTTCTTTGTTTCCAACTTTTGCATTCCAATTACCCGTGATAATTAATACATCTTGATTGCATGTTCAGTCAATTTCAGATTCCAGAAGTTTTTAAAAATCTTTAGTTTCCTCATCTTTGGCTTTAGTGGTTGGTGCGTCAATTTGAGTAATATCTGTATTAACTTGTCTTCCTTGTAGGCATATGGATATTATCCTATCATTGACAGCATTGTACTTTAGGATAGATCTTGATACATTCTTTGTGATTATTAATGCCACACTATTGCTCCTCAGTTTGTCATTTCTAGCATAGTAGATCATCTGGTTGATTCAAAATGGCCAAAACCAGTACATTTCAGCCCACTGATGCCTAGGATATCAATCTTCATGTGTTCCATTTCATTTTTGACAACTTCCAATTTCCCTAGATTCATACTCTGCACATTCCGTGTTCCTATTATTAATGGATATTTGTAGATGTTTCTTCCCATTTTGAATCATGCCCCATGAGAAAACTCTATCCACATCATAAAGGTCGGCTCTACTCTGAGGAGCCTCTTCCCCAGTCAAAATCTGAATACCTTCTGCCCTGAGAAGCTCATCCCCCAGCACTAAATTGGACAATGATTCAGGGCTATTCATAAAGTTTTCCAGTAGTATATCAGACAGTGTTTCTCTGCTATTTATAAGAGTTTCATTGGCCAGTTCTCCGAGAGGTGGATGGCCCTTTCCTTCTTCCAAGTCTGTCTTAGTTTGGAAGCTCCACTGAAACCTGTCCACCGTGGGTGACCCTGCTGACATTTGAAACACCGGTAACATAGCTTCCAGTCCCACAACAACGTGGAAACCACCACAATATGACAAACCGTCAGACAACGTTATCTCCCTTAGTTGTTCCAAACCTCTCAGCTCACTTCTTCTCCAGCTGCTCCAACACCTTCCTTTCATGCCAGGCTCACATCCCAGCCTGCCCCAGGCACTCCCCTGCTCTGCCTGACTGCCTTACCTGGCCTGTACCAGGTACTCCAACACCCATCTGGCAACAAAGAAAGAATTACTAATGCACTACTTGAACACTTAAGAAACTATACGTGGATATTATGATTATAATAGGTAAAAGGTCATAAGATGCTATGAGAGAGCAAGGCAACGATACCCTACTTGTCACCTTAAGACTGAGGAGAAGTTAGCAACAGAAGCAAGAAGCAAGCATTCCAGGGTGAGGGAAAATCCTATGCAAAGGCCCTGACCCTAGGAAGAGTCTAAAATATATGGTATGGCAATTATAATATGCCTCATTTCTTCCCCAATAGTTTAACAATATGTCTTCAGTAAATCTCCCATATTTAGGAAAAGACTGACTTAATATTCTCTCACAATACAAACTCAGGCCCGTATGATAGTCTTTCTATGGCCTGATGTTATCCTCAGAACATCTATACTTGTTAGCACTCAATAGTTCAACATGTTCCATCATATTTCCCCTTCCCATCTATAGCTTGGCATCACATTTAAAGCCATTATTTAACATGCTAGTGTTATAATTAACTGAAAATAAGTGAAGCACATTTTCAAATCTCCTCAAAAAATGGCATGACGCTTGCCAGGATTACAATTGACAAAATATGTGGTGATAAACGAGACATTTGTGCTATACTTGGCAAATATATTATCTTTCATTTCCTACAAAATGATGTCATATGATTTTCTTCTATTTCTTTAGCACTCAGACTCCTTAATTATTGTTTGTGAGCTATTATAAATGGAAAACAGTTCTCTTCCCCACTCATTAAGCTCAATCCTACTCTGCCACGGAGTCAACACCTGAGTGCTTACTGATTCAGATGGAAATTTTCCAGCTAGATTTGGGAAACAATATTTGAGTCTGAAAATTTGACCCTTGACCCTTGAAAGATGAACAAAAAATGCTTCTGAGCACTTTAAATTGTTGATAGCTTTACTAGCATAATAAATTGTTCATTATAATTGCCTACTCAGCCATAGATGGTTGTTTTAAATTCACGTGTATTTCTTTATCTACATAACGTTCACTTTTCACGTACTTTCACTGTCTTTTTTATCCTGAAGGAAATGTTCCTAAAACATATTTGCACTTTCTTTCAATAGGACTAACTCAAATCCTTACTAATATAACTTGCTTCTTTCAATCTTTTTTTATATATACCCAGAGTTTATCCCTAATAGCATCTTGTCTTCTATTTGCCTTTGTGTTTTGGACTAATGTTTGGTTAGTGGCACACTCAAACTTAAGGTATTACAACAGAAGAGGTATGGAAATGGTCTATAGCACTTTCAGGAGAAAATCTTAGCTGTTTGCCAGTAGTTTAGAGACTTTTGTTCCCCTTAATAAAAGCAAAATCTTAAACAAGTGTTAAGCTTCCTGAAAGTTTTATCATTGCTACTTAATGTTAAGGTTTAACCCACAAGTTGTTCTCCCTGATTCTATCTTCTTTCATTTGTCTTTTAAAGGTTTCACTCTAGGAAGCGATCTTAAAAATAAAGAAATAAATAACTAGCTGCTGTTGATATCAATTTCTGGTCATGCCGTGTATGTCAGACTAGAATTGTCCTCTACAGGGTTTCTAATGGCAAATTTCACCAGACCTTTCTTCTGAGGAACCTCAGGGTAGACACAAACCACCAACCTTCCACTTAGCAGCCAACATGTTACTCATTTGCACATCCAGGGACTCTGGACGCTGTGTTACTCCTGCCAAAGATAGCACTGCCTCAGCTATAATCTCTCTCTGGTGTGACTCACCTAACTTGATATATTCCCACTGAAGGGCATGCTGTTTTAGCATCAGATTCCCATGCTATTCTATTTTTATTTTGCCTTCTAAGAGTGACACTAAGGTTACCTGAGTTGAAAGAGTGTGTGGCAGTGATTGCTGGTTCCTTAGTATCTATTTCCTCTTCTTTCTTATTAAGAAAACCTTACTTTTCTCTAGGTGGTGGTAAGGAACTGAGCTCAAAACTTTATTTACTCAGCCTCTCTTGCTGTTAGAGATGTCAGGGATAAGGAAAGTCAGTGGGTGAGACTATAAGAGAAACCACTTTACTTATTGCCCTTCCCGTTTATCTGGTCAGAAACACTAGACAAGATAGATGGAGTTCTGAAAGATTTTTTATGACCTTAAAAGGTAGTAATTCATTGTTGTGTTGTTAGATGCCATCAAGTCAGCTTAGACTCAGAGCAACCCTATGCACAACAGAAAGAAAAACTGAACAGTGCTTACCACCTTCAAAATCCTTGCTATGCTTCAACCCATCATTGCAGCCACTGTGTCAGTCCATTTCATTGACGGTCTTTCCTTTTATTGCTGACCCTCTACTTGACCAAGGATGATATTCATCTCCAGGGAATTGTCCCTTCTGCCAACATGACCAAAGTAGGTGAGACAAAGTCTGACCATTCTGTCTTCCAAAGTGCATTCTGACTGCACTTCCTCCAGGACAGATTTGTTTGTTCTTTTGCAAATCCATGGTATATTCAATATTCTTCACCAACAGCACAGTCCAAAGGCATCAATCTTCTTTGGTCTTTCTTATTCATTGTCCAGCATGAAACATGCATATGAGACTATTGAAAATACCATAGCTTGGGTTAAGCACATCTTGGTCTTCAAAGTGACATCTTTCTTAACTCCTTAACACTTTAGAGGTCTTTTGCAACAGATTCACCCAGTGCAATACAAGGTCTGATTTCTTTTTTTTTTTTTTCCTTTTTAAATTTATTTATTTATTTATTGTGATTTGGGTGAAGATTTACAGAGCAAATTCACTTTCCATACAGCAGTTCACATATACTTTGTCTCATATCATTGACCACAGTTTACCACAATGCAACAGCTCCCCTCCCACTTCCTCCTCATAGTTACCTCTTCCCAGTGACCATCCCTCTATACTTTCCTGCGCCCTGAGCTGTCTCCCTGTGCATAAGCAGCCCTTCCTTCTTCCATGATTGTTCTCTCCAGGTTGTGTGTCTACTTGAGGTAAATGTTTAACTCACACGCCTGTACATTGTTTGGCTGGAAACCACAGGTGTGGGTTCAATTCCAGACCTGAAGGGCAGCTAGGGGCCATAGTCTCAGTGGTTCCACCAGGCTCTATTGGGCCAGCAAACCTGTTCCCCACTTTTTTTTTTCTCCAAATGATTTTGAGTTTTGTTCCACATTGTTCTCCCTCTCTATCAATGGTCTCCTACATAGATCCCCTTCCAAGTGGATGACAGTGGTAGCTGTCTAATTCTAGTTCTTCTAGTGGGTACCATCTAGTTCTTCTGGTCTCATAGTCATATAGGCTGCAGATTGGATGGTGCACCAGTCACTAGGACTAATTATTTCCATGAATTTTGGTTTTCTTCATTCTTCTTGCTCTGGACGAGGAGAGACCCTTCGTTGCATCTTGATGGCAGCTTGCTAGCTTTTAAGATCTCAGTCACTACTTGCCAAAGTGGGAGGTGGAACAATGTTTTGTATAGTATGTTATGGCAATTGAGCTTGATGTTCCCTGCGACTGCCTGCAGGTTCAACTACTCGGTCCCTCTGGGTAGCTGGCTGTGACCAAGCAGTGACCACAACCTTACCCCCTGTCACCTCTACTATACAACTGGGAATTCTGATCATTCACATAAACTTATAGGACCATT
>NW_006922017.1:1999206-2003276 GCF_000298275.1 Orycteropus afer afer
GAGTGTCCTTGGGGTTGCTGGAAAGAAAGAACGTGTTCTTAAGCCCCAGGAATCTGCGAGAGCACTGTCTCTTTAAATATCCAAAATAGTCAAGCCACTTTTTAAACCTTCAAAATGGCGGCGCTCTCTGGACCGGAAAAAGTCCATAGCTCAGCCCACCTTTCTCTTTACCTTCTTCGTTTGTTCCCCAGCCACTGTGCACAGTCCTCCATGAGGTCCCTGGCTAGCAGGGTGATTTTCAGGTTAATTCTTAGGTCCCCACCAGTCAGGAATCTCCAAGCTGTCTGTGCAGTCAGGATCGCTCAGGATAGCTGCCAGACTGCAGCTCAGTCTGTCTCCTTTTTGGGTATTTTCATGCAAATTCTTCTGCTAGATGGTGTTTAGTCCACTTGTATATCCTTCCCTTCAAGGCTCAGGGGTCCAGGATTATCTTCTGTGCCTGTGTTAATTGGTTTCCCTTTTCTTTGTTGAAGAGGATCTGTGCAGTCTTTCTGCCTAGTCCGCCATATTGCCGGATCCCCAAAGTCTGATTTCTTGACTGCTGCTTACACATGGATGTTGATTGTGGATCCTGTTTGTTGTTTTTATTGTTATGTGCCATCAAGTAGTCTCTGACTCATAAGGACCCCTCCTTGGATTTCCAAGGCAGTATCACTATGGAAATAGATTGCCCAACCTTCCTTCCGAGGAGTGGCTGGTGTGTTTGAAACTCCAACCTTCTGGTTAGCAGTCAAATGCCTTAGGCACTATGCCATCAGAGCTCCTGAGTGAAATGAAGACCTTGACAACCTCAATCTTTTCTCCATTTGTCATGAGGTTGTTTATTAGTCCAGTTGTGAGTCTTTTTGTTTTCTCTATGTTGAGATGTAATCCACACTACAGACTGCAGTCATTGATATTCATCAGTAAGTGTTTTAACTTATCTTCACTTTCAGCAAGCAAGGTTGTGTCATCTTCATACTGCAGATTGTTAATGAATCATTCTCCATTCCTGATGCTGAGTTCTTCTTCATATAGTCCAACTTCTTGGACTATTTGTTCACCATACATATTGAGTAAGTATTCTGAAAGGATACAACCATGATTTTAAACCATGCAGTACCCCCTTGCTCTGTTTGAATGACAGCATCTTGGTCTATGTATCATGAGCACAATTGAGTATACTAGAATTGGTGATCAATGCTTCAAATCTATTCTTCAGATGATCTCTAAATTAAGGTGGGATATAATGAAGTTTGTGTTTTGGCTCTCATAGACTTGTTTTATTTTTCTTTAGCTTCAACTTGAAAATATATATCAGCAATTGATAGTCTATTGCACAGTCAGGTCTGGGCTTTGTTTTGACTGATGATATTGGGCCTTTTTCCACAGATGTAGTTGATTTGATTCCTGTGTATTCCATCTGGTGATGTTCAACTATATATCCACCTTAATGGAAAAAGTATTACAATGAATAAGTTATTGGTCTTGCAAAATTCTGTCTTGCAATATCTGGTGTTATTTCTGTTACCAAAGTCACATTTTCAAAATACTGGTTATTCTTTTTGTTTCCAACTTTCTCACTCCAATCACCAATTGTTATCAATACATCTTGATTGTATGTTTGGTCTATTTCAGTAGAAGTTGGTAAAAATCTTCAATGTCTTCATCTTTGTCTTTAGTGGTTGGTGGATAAATCTGAAATTATTCACTAGTATTAACTAGTATTAACTGGTCTTCCTTGTAAGTGTATGGATATTATGCTATCACTAAAAGCATTGTTCTTAAGGATACATCTTGAAACAGTCTTTTGACAATGAAGACAAAGCCATTCCTCTTCAGTTTGTCTTTCCCGGCTTACGGCCATATGATTATCTGATTCAAAATGTTCAGTATCAGTCCATTTCATCTCACTAATGTCTAGGATACCAATCTTTATGCATTCCATTTCAATTTTGATAACTTCCAATTATCCTAGATTCATTTTTCATACATTACATGTTGCAATTATTAATGGATGTTTGCAGCTTTTTCTTTCCATTTTGAGTCATGCCCCTTCAGCAAAGAAAGCCTTAAATGCTTTACTGCATCCATGTCATTAAAGTCAAGGAGGCAGCTCTTCCCTGGTGGTATTTTGAGTGCCTTCCAACCTGAGGGGCTCATCTAATGTCACTATATGAGATAATGTTTACTGCTCTCCATAAAATTTTCCAATAATATATCAGATGTTTCACTGCTATTCATAAAGTTTTCCAGTAATATATCAGACATTTCACTGCTGTTCATAAGGTTTTTAGTTGCTTATATTTTTCAGAAGTAGATGGCATCTTCCTTCTTCCCAGTCTGTATTAGTCTGGAAGCTCTGCTGAAATCTGTCCACATGATCGGCCTGATGCTATGTGAAATACTGGGGGCATAGTGGCTAGCCTCACAATGACATGCAAGCCACTGTAATATTACACATGCCCACAAATGGTGGATTTTGCCCATAGACTCTTTAAATATTGCAACGGATGGCTTGAGTTTTTCCTTTAGTTCTTTCAGCTGAGGAAATGCTGAGTGTGTTCTTGTCTTTGGTTTTCTAACTCCATGTTTTTACATTTCATTAAAATACTTTGCTTTTTCTTCTTGAGATGTCCTTTGAAATCGTCTGTTCAGCTCTTTTATTTAAACATTTCTTCCATGTGTTTTAGCTACTCTCCATTCAAGAGCAAATTTGAGTCTCTTCTGACACCCATTTTCTATCTCTCCTGTCTTTTTCTCATGACTTTTTGCTTTATTCATATATGATGTTGTTGATATCATCTCAAAACATTCAATTTACCAGGTGTATCAAAAAAGAAATAGAATAAACCCGGCCTGCTGATGAATTTTCAGAGCTTCCATATTAGTTTGAGATGCCTAGATCTGGACTAATACCCTTATTTATAATACCGTATCTAAGAGTCTTAGGTTTATGGGTGATGCAGATAGTTTGTGGTTGACTACTGACCAAAAGTTTGATGGTTTGAACTTCTCTAGTGGTGCAATGGAAGAAAGCCCTAATAGTCTGCTTCCATAAAGTTTACAGCTAACAAAACCCTTTGAGCTGTTCTGCTCTGTAACACATGGGGCTGCTATGACTAGTAATTGATTCAACAGCAATGGGTTTATTGTTTGTTTGCTTTTTATTCCTCTAAGCGTCTATTACTAGCAACCAGAAATGTTCCTAAAGGATTCACAGAGCAAGTAGTTTATCAATAAACTACTAAATCAGTAAATAAGTTGGCCCTTCCCCACTTCCCCCTTCTCTGCCCCTCATCATATATTGTAAAATGGAAGAACTAATTGGATTTTCATGAGTTTTTGTAGGAGAAGTAGAAGAGAACTGTCTCAAGTTGCACAATGATATTAATTATAAGAAATTGAAGACAAGAGAAACTAAAATGAAATAAACATGTCAGTATTATTATGGACTAGAAAATGCAGCATTGTTAATCTCATTTCATGGAATTACTTTGTAAGATACTATTATCCTAATTTTTGTAAAAAAAGCAAATAGAATCAGAAAAGGTAAGTAATCTCCAAATACACACAGTTACTGCTTCCAGAGGCAGGATTAAACTCAAGATGTGATGTCTCCAAAGCTCTTGACCTTTAGAGTTTAGGATATACTGGGGAAAAAAAAAGTAAAAAACTACAATTTTTTCCTTAGTGCTTCCATTCAACAACAACAACAACACATTGCTCTTGGGTCCATTCCAACTCAAAGCAACATTTTTTGGACAGAGTAGAACTGCCTCATAGACTTTCTAAAGCTATAAATCTTTACAGAAGCAGACTGCCACATTTTTCGCTCATGGATCAGCTAGTGAGTTCAAACTTTTCAGTTAGCAATAGAGCATTTAATCATTTAATCACTAGCACAACCACTGCCATCGAGTCATATCCTACTCATAGTGACCCCTCCCAGGGTTTCTGAGGTGGTATCACTATGGAAGTAGATTGCCCCATCTTCCTTCCGAGGAGTGGCCAGTGGATTTGAACCACCAGCCTCCTGGTTAACAGTCAATGCCTTAGCCACTATGCTACCAGAGCTCACATATATGTAT
>NW_006922017.1:2006666-2021669 GCF_000298275.1 Orycteropus afer afer
GAGATGGACTGATACAGTGGCTGCGATGATGGGCTCAAGTATAGCAGGGATTGTGGGGCTGGCGCAGGATAGGGCAGTTTTTCCTTCTGCTGTGCATGGGGTCTCTATGAGTCAGAAATGACTCGACGGCACTTAACAACAACAACAACAATGCATATATATAACAGAATAGAAAAACTTTATCAGAGCTGAACAAATTCGGAAGAACAGAAAATCCTACTTTATATATCTCAAAAATGGCAGTTTCTGCACCTCATTGGTCTTAGCTTATCAATCATAGCTGTAATAAAATTAGATCAGGAAAGAATCTTACTGAAGTGGAATAACAAGGACACCAGATGTGAAGTTACTAAGGAAATGAATGAAAGAACCTCTTATGCATATTAGTTGCATAACCCTAGATTTGTCAAGAAATAAGAGATAAGACAGAACAAAACAAAACAAAAAAAACATCAGATTCTCCAACATCTTGCTTCTGAACACACAGAAAAAATGCTAGTAGTTTGAAAAATATTAAAACCAGTATTGGCTAGAAGAAGAAAAAAAAATAACAAAGTGAGTAAGATATGCTGACTGTGGTTAAAAACATGAGCATTTATTAAACTTTGCTACATGTGAGGCCATGGTCAAAAACTGGTCCAGACTTAGTTTCACAGCTAATGACCAACCTATTAATCAATTCTACTGTTGTTTTCTCCCATCTTCATTGAACATGATTTGTATTTCATTTATCTTCAATGAAGCAAAGGAGGAGGAGTATTTAGTGGTTGCACATGGGTGAAGTAGGGAGCAACTCTGAAAAATCTTAGTAATGCTTGCTGTAATATGGTTATTTAATAATCCCTAAACAATGTGGAAGGAGGTCTGGTGGTGCAGTTGTTAAAGCATTGTGCTGCTAAATTAAATATCAGAGGTTAGAATCCACCAGCCACTCCATGGAAGAAAGACGAGGTAGTCTGCTTCTGAAAAGATCAATAGCCTTTGAAACCCTATTGTGCAGTTCTACTGTGTCCTTTAGAGTCGCTGTGAGTCAGACTTGACTTGATGACAGGCGTTTGGTTTATTTTGCATAAAGAATATGGAATGAAGGCTATCATTGCTTATGTCAGATGGACCTTGGCAGAGGACAGAAAATACCAGAAAGATGTTTACTTGTTTTTTATTGACTATGTAAAGATATTCCACTGTATGTATCATAACAAATTATGAAAAACATTGCAAAGATCAGAAATTCCAGAGCACTTGATTGTGTTCATGAGGAACCTGTACATAGACGAAGAGGCTGTCATTCAAACAGAACAAGGGGATACTGCATGCTTTAAAATCAGGAAATGTATGCATCAGGGTTGTATCCTTTCACCATATTTATTCAATCTGTATGCTGAAGAAATAATCTGGGAGACTGGACAATATGGAGAATAATACAGCATCACGATTGGAGGGAGACTCATTACACATATGTGATATACAGATTCAACCTTGTTTGCTAAAAGCAAAGACAAATTAAAACACTTATGATAAAGATCAAAGACTACAGCCTTCAGTATAGGATACAACCAAACACAAAGAAAACAAAAATCCTCACAACTGGACCTGTAAGCAATATCATGACAAATGGAGAAAAGCCTGAAGTTGTCCAGGATTTTATTTTATTTGGATCCAAAATCAACACCCATGAAAACAACAGTCGAGAAATCAGACATTATATTGCACTGAGCAAATCTTAAATCTTTAAGTTGTTGTTGTTATGTGCCATCGAGTCAAACCTGACTCATAGCGACCCCTCCTTGGGTTTCCGAGGCAGTATCACTACGGAAGTAGGATTGCCCAACCTTCCTTCCTAGGAGTGGCTGGTGGGTTTGAACCGCCAGCCGTCTGGTTAGCAGGCAAGTGTCTTAGCCACTATGCTTAAAGACCCCTTTAAAAAGTTAAGGCAAAATATCACTTTGTAGACTAAGGAGTGCTTTACCCAAACTATGGTGTTTTCATTTGCCTTACATGCATGTGAAAGCCAGACAATGATTAATAAAAACCAAATAAAAATGGGTATCTGAATTGTGGTGCTGGCAAAGAGTATTGAATATACCGTGGACCGCCAGAAGAAGCAATAAGTCTGTTTTGGAAGAATTGCAGCCAGAATGCTTCTTAGACTTGAGGATGGTGATAAATCATCTCACATACTTTGGACGGGTTATCAGGAGGGACCAATCACCGGAGAAGGATATCATGCTGGGAAAAGTAGTGTGTCAGCAAAAATGGGAAGGTCCCTTGATGAGATGAAATGACACAATAGCTGCAACAATGGATTCAATCATAGCAACAATTGTGAGGATGGTGCAGAACTAGGTAGAATTTTGTTCTATTGTACATAGGGTCACTAAGAGTCAGAACCTACTAGACTGCACCTAACAACAATAACAACAATAAATAAAGGATTTTGGTGAAGTCCTGACACTAAATGTTGTAAGAGTTACAAAGTCCAGGAGATGAAATAACAGCTAAATACAGAAATAAAGTGAAGAGCCAGGTCACTTTATTTTGTTCTCAGAAAGGTTCAAATCACAGAATGCTAAATGTAAAGCTAGGAGCACTATTATAGATTATCTTGGTAAGAAAACCTGTAAAGCTTTGGATAAAAGAGACGTGGAGGTGAGAGCCTTCCTGAGACAAGCTTATCTCTGTGTACCTGTAAAGCAGCCACACAAGAAGATCATATTATTGAATAATTCATAGTTCTAACAGAGAAGGGAGACTCAATCTGTCAAAAAGAAAAACTACGTCCCCACTCACATGGAATCTCGTTCATAATATCCTAAGGAAGCTTAGCTCACTTAAACAAGGGGAAAGAGAATTGTCATTAAACTCTAGTCTAAGACATCAAATAAAAAGGATGAAAATGAAATAAATGACATTTCAACAATAATTAACATAAAACACTTCAGGAAAAATTGTCTAAGAAGAAGATTATAATCATAACCTGATATTTAATAATTAACTACACAGAATTTAGAAGCAATAAACAGAAATGATCTAACTAGACAAAAAAAGAAAAAAAAAAAGATAAAATTGAGCCCAAACATTACATTGTATAGGAATATAAATTCCAAATGGATCAAAGATCTAAATGTAAAAAATGAAGTTATAGAAGTAATAAAAAGAATGATAGGTAAATTATTTTGTACCTGTTTTAATACATCCTTAATTATGATTCAAGATTATTATTAATAATAATAATATGTTCTCTTGTATAAAGACTAAAATATTGAGTGGTAAATAGGTCAAAACAGCAATGGCAAACTGGGGAAAATATTTGCAATTTATTAGCTCTGGTGGCATAGTGCCTAAGAGATTTGACTGCTAACCAGAAGGTTGGCAGTTCAAACCCAGCAGTCACTGTGGAAGGAAGACTGGGCAATCTACTTCCATAAAGACTTACCACTTCTGAAACCCAAAGGGGGTAGCTATGTGTCAGAATTGACTTGATGGAAGTGAGTTTTTTTAAAAAATATGTTGTTGTTGTTGTTATGTGCTGTCGAGTCGGCCCCAACTCGTAGTGACCCCTCCTTGGGTTTCCAAGGCAGTATCACTAAGGAAATAGATTGCCCAACCGTCCTTCCAAGTAGTGGCTGCTGGCTTTGAAACACCAGCCTTCTGGTTAGCACTCAAGTGCTTTAGGCACTATGCTACCAGAGCTCTTTTTTTTTTTTTTTTAATAGCAAGGGATTAATATATGTAATATATAAAAAGTTTCTAAGTATGAGAAGAAAATCAAACCCAATAATGACATCAACATTACAAATGATATGAATAGTTTACAGAAAATATATTGAGATGCTAATTAAACAGATGAAAAGATATTTAACTTCATTCATAATTAGTATTATTTTTAAAGGAAACAACATGCAGTTACAATTTCTCACTATGACATGAGAAAATAACAAAACTGAAAAAAAAATTCACAATATATTCTGTTGGTGAGTATGTGGTGAAAATAGTCACTCTTATACCTTGCTAGTAGGAACAAAAACTTTACAACTCATCTGGAAGGAGCTTTGTCAATATTTAACAAAATGATATAAACTACACATTTCAACTTCTAGGATCTATCCCATAGGTAAAATGACTAGACAGAAAATTGTTTATATTTAACATTATCAGCTGATATATTCATAATAACAAAAGATTTGGAATAAACCATATGCTAATTTGTATAATATGAATTGAATAAATGATGGCAAGAACTGTAATGAACTACTGTCAAATTACAAAAAACAGGAAGAACTATGCTCACTAATGTAGAGTGATCTCCAGGATATATGTGCACAATACAGAATGCTACATGATTTAAGATTAGAAAGGGAGTGCATCATGGTTGTGTCCTTTCACTATTCTTATTCAATCTTTATGCTGAGCAAATAATCTGAGAAGCTGGAGTATATGAAGAAGAACAGAGCATCAGGTTTGGAGGAAGACTCATTAACAACCTGTGATATGCTGATGACACAACTTTGTTTGCTGAAAGTGAAGATGACTTGAAGCACTTACTGATGGAGATAAAATACTACAGTCTGCAATATGGATTACACCTCAACATAAAGAAAACAGATCCTCACAAATGGACCAGTAAGCAGCACCACGATAAAAGGAGAAAATATTGAAGTTGTCAAAGATTTCATATTACTTGGATCCACAATCAACACCAGTGGAAGCAGAAGTCAAGAAATCAGATGTAGTACTAGGCAAATCTGCTGCAAAAGACCTCTGTAAAATGCTGAAGAGCAAAAATGTCTTCTTGAAGACGAAGTTGTGCCTAACCCATGCTATAATATTTTCAGTCACCTCATATGCACATGAAAGCTGGACAATAAATAAGGAAGATCGAAGAAGAGTTGATGCTTTTGAGTTGTAATGTCAGTGAAGAATACCTAAAGTACCATAGACTTCTGGAAGAATCAACAAATCTGTCCTGGAGGAAGTGCAGTGGGAATGTTCCTTGGAAGCTAGAATGGCCAGAATTTGTCTCACCTTCTTTGGTCATGTTGTCAGAAAGCACCCTTGTCTGGAGAATAATGTCATGCTTGATAAAGTGGAGGGTCAGAGGAAAAAGAAGGCTCTCAATGAGATAGACTGACATAGTGGATGCAACAATGGGCTCAGGCATAACAAGGATTGTGAGGCTGGCACAGGACCAGTAGTCTTTTGCTCTGTTTTATATAGGGTCATTTTGAGTCAGAGTTGATTCAATGGCACCTAAAAACAACAACCACAAGAAGGATTTACAGCCTAGAAAACACTATGCAGGAGTTCTACTTGTCATATATGGTCACGATGAGTTGAAATCAAGTTAATGGCATACAATCACAACTTACCATGCTGAGAAAGCAAAGGGAGGTATCTATTATCACTTTGAGAGTCATTTAAATTTAGACCATCTGCATTTGAAATAAAATGTGAGGAACAAATCATTATGGGCAAAGAAGTATGTGGTGAAGATCATATTCTATAGCACTAAATTTTGTTATTTTGTTTTGTTTCTAGGACCTTAGAAATTTCTTCAGTATATTACCACATTGAAATGCCAGAAGACTTGCTTTTCAGTGTGCAAATTTGTAGAAACACAGTATTGTTGTGTTGTTAGGTGCCATGAAGTTGATTCCAGCCCATAGCAACTCTATGTACAACAGAATGAAATGCTGCCAGTCCTGTGCCAGCCTCACAATTCTTGCTATGCTTGAACCGAGCATTACAGCCACTGTGTCAGTCCATCTAGTTGAGGGTCTTCCCCTTTTTCTCTGACCCTCCAATTCAGCAAGCATGATACTCTTCTCCAGGAACTGGTCCCTTCTGACATCATGACCAAAACACATAGGCAAAGTCTGTCCATTCTTGCTCCCAAGGAACATTCTGGCTGCACTTCTTCTGGGATAAATTTATTCATTCTTGAGGCCCATGGTATTTTCTGCATTCTTTGCCAACACCACAATACAAAGGCACCAACTCTTCTTCAGCCTTCCTTTTTCATTATCCAGCTTTCACATGCATATGAGTTGATTAAAAACTCTATGACTTAGGATAGGTGTACTTTAGTCTTCAAAGTGATATCTTTGTCTTTTAACACTTTAATGAGGTCCCTTACATCAGATTTGGCCAGTGCAATATGATGTCTAAATTCTTTCTTTCTTTCTTCCCCTTTTAAAATTGTGATTTGGGTGAACATTTATAGAGCAGATTCATTTTCTCTATAACAGTTCATATATATTTTGTTCCATGACATTGATTGCAGTCCCCATAATGTTACAGCTCTCTTCTCACATCCTCCCTGTATCTACCATTTCCCTGTGCCCTTTTTTCCCATGCATTCCTGCCCTCTGAGCTATCTCCTTCTGTTTGATTGTTCTAAGAAATGTACCTACCTGGTGTAAATATTCACCTTTTATGCCTATTGTTCAGCTGGAAGTGAAAATGTCTGATTTCATGGTTCCATGGGTGTTGATTATGGATCCAAGTACAATAAAATCCCTGACAACTTTAATCTTTTCTCCATTTATTGTGATGTTCCTTATTGGTCCAGTTGTGAAGTGTTTTGCTTTTTTCATGTTGAAAGGTAATTCATAAAGACTAATCTTTTATCTTCATCAATAAGTGCTTCAAGTTCTCTATGCTTTCAGCAAGCAATGTTATGACATCTGCTTATTGCAGGTTATTATTGAGTCTTCCTTCCATCCTGATGCTGTATTCTTCTTCATATAGTCCAGCTTCTTGGATTATTTTCTCAGCATAAAAATTGAAAAAGTATGGTGAAAGGATACAACTCTGATACACAGCTCTCCTGATGTTAAACCACCGTGCAATATTCTTTTGTTCTGTTCAAATGACAACCACTTGGTCTGTGTACAGGTTCCTGACAGAGCACAAATAAATGTTCTGGGATCTCCATTATTTACAATGTTTTACATAATTTTTTTATGATCCACACAATTGAATGCTTTGGCATAGTGAATAAAACACAAATAAACATCTTTCTGGTTTTCTGGTATTCTGTGCTTTCGGCCGAGATCCATCTGACATCAACAATGATATCCCTCATTCTATATCCTCTTCTAAATCGAGCTTGTATTTCTGGAAGTACATTGTCAATATACCCTTGCAAGCATTTTTTTTTTAAATTATCTTCAGCAAAATTTTACTTGTGTGTAATATTAATAATATTGTTTGATAATTTTCACATTCTGTTGGATCATCTTTCTTTAGAATGGGCACAAATATGGATCACTTCCAGTCAGTTGCCCAGGTTACTGTCTTCCAAATTTCCTGCCATAAATCAGTAAGCACCTCAGCATTTCACCCATTTGTTAAAACATCTCAATGGGTTTTCCATAAATTCCTGGAGGCTTTTTTTTTTTTTTTCTCCAGTTCAGTAAGTGCAGCTTGGGATTCTTCCTTCAGCAATGGTGATTCTTGATCATATGCTACCTCCTGAAATGGTTGAACGTTGACCAAGTTTTTTGGGTACAGTGAGTGTCTGCATTCCTCCCATCTTCTCTTGAACCTTCTTGTGTCATTCAGTATTTTGCCCATGGAGTCCTTCACTATTAAAAGTCAAGGCTTGAATTTTTTCTTCAGTTCTTTCAACTTGAGAAATGCTGAGGATGTTATTCCCTTTTGATTTTCTATCTCCAGGTCTGCACATTTCAATGCAATACTTTGTTTTCTTGAGCCACCCTTTGAAATCTTTTCAGTTCTTTTACTTCATCTTACTTCCATTAGCTTTAGCTACTATCTGTTTAAGAGCAAATTTCAGAGTTTCTTCTGACATCCATTTTGGTCTTTTCTGTCTTTTTAATGAACTTTTGCTTTCTTCATTTATAATATTTTTTATGTCAGCACACAACTTGTCTGGTCTTCAGTCACTGGCGTGGAATGCGCCAAATCTATTCTAATATTCTCTAAATTCAGGTGGGGTACACTCAAGGTCATACTTTGGCTCTCATGGACTTGTTTTAAGTTTCTTCAGCTCCAATTTAAATTTGCATATGTACCACTGATGGTCTATTCCACAGTCAGTTCCTGGTCTTGTTTTGACTAATGATATATAGCTTCTTTAGTGCATCTTTGCACAAATGTAGTCCATTTTACTCTTGTTTATTCCATCTTCTGAGGCGCACATGTATAGTTGCCATTTATGTTATTGAAAAATGGTATTTGCAATGAGTAACTCATTAGTCTTGCAAAATTCTATCATTTGATCTCTGGCATCATTTCTGTCACCTAGGCCGTATTTTCCAACTACTAGTGTGCCTTCTTTCTGACTTTTGCAGTTAAATCACCAGTAGTTATCAATAAATCTTGATTGCATGTTCAGTCAATGTGAGATTGAAGAAGTTGGTAAAAATCTTCAATTTCTTTGGTGGTAGGTGTGTAAATTTGAATAATAGTAGTATTAACTGGTTTTCCCTGTAGACGTGTGGATCTTATCCTATCACTGACAGCATTGTACTTCAGGATAGATCTTGAAACTTTTTTTAAGTGATGAATGCCATACAATTCGTCTTCATTTTGTTATTCCCAGTGTAGTAGACAATATGATTTTCTCATTCAAAATGGCCAATACCAATACATTTCAGCTCACTAATGCCTAGGATACTGAAATTTATGCATTCCATTTCATTTTTGACAGTTTCCAATTTTCTCAGATTCATACTTCATACATTCCACGTTCCAGTTACTAATGAATGCTTGCAGTTGTTTCTTCCCATTTTGAGTTGTGGCCCATCAGCAAATGAAGATTCTGAAAGCTTTACTCCATTCATGTTATAAAGGTTGACTCTGCTTTGAAAAAGAAGCTCTTTCTCAGTTGTATTTTGAGTGCCTTCCAACCTGAGGGGCTCATCTTATAGCACTATATGAGACAATGTTTCACAGCTATTCATACAGTTTTCCAGTAATATATCAGACAGTATTTCACTGCTATTCATACATTTTTTTTTGTGGCCAGAATCTTTAGAAGTGGATTATGTTGTCCTTCTTCCCAGTCTGTCTTAGTCCAGAGCTTTGCTAAAACCTACCTACCATGTGTGACCCTGCTGGTAGTCAAAACACATAGCCTCCAACCTGACCGCAATACACAAGCCAGCACAGTACAACAAACTGACAGATGAGTGGCTTTGCAGTTGTTTATTTTTTGTTTATAGTGTAAAATCACAAGTGGAGTGGCACACAGATAATCTTCACTATGTTGGTAATCTCTGAAAAGTGATAATGTGAAATCATCAAACTTGGCTTTGTTTTTTGCAATTTTATTTTCAAAAAAATAATATTCTGGTTATACAAGGAGTTCTATTCTCCTAGGTTTTCTTTCTTATTCTCTTTTTCTTTCTCTGTGACCTTAGGCATTTTAGAGTCAAATCCCTAAAAGTTTTCTAATTGGCAAGCAGAAATCTCTGAGGTGGGACTCATATAGCCTGGATCTGTAATGGAATCTCCCTTGGAATTTTGTGATAAAATTGATCTAGCCAAATTAATTCAGATAAATCTGCCTCCCTACTGAAATTTATCATTTCCATCTAAGTCATTATAGCTTGGGCAACTGATTCTTTGAGCAGCAAATAAATGTGAGGTTTAAATTATTTTTCAAATGTTGATGAACAAATCTAAGTATAGTGTTATGTCACAATATCTTTTTTATAGCTATTGTTGTTGTTGTTGTTAGGTGCCGTCGAATTGTCTCAGATTCATAGCAACCCCATGCATAGCGGAACAAAACACTGCCTGATCCTGCCCCAGCTCCACGATCCGTGCTATATTTGAGCCCGTCATCGCATATATTTTTATAATTACTAAAGTAATATTGCTCACTGTGAAAAATTAAAATTATAAAAAGTCATAGTACAAAAATTGAAATCACTGGGAACCCCTAAATCTACCATAATTAATACTACCATTTTGTTGCAAATAGTTTTTTGTTTATCTGTGTTTGTATGAATAAGTATTTTGATATCTGTGGTTGAATTTATATGTGATCACACTGCACATATTATTTTTATTTTATATTTTTCAATTTAAACATTTTTTATTGCCATTATTTTTCCCATATGACTTTTAATGGTTGTATAATATAGTATTTATGCAGTTTTGATATATAACTTAATAACATACTATTGGGAAGTTAGGGTTTTTCCCTCATTAAAATAACACTTTGAAGAGCATCCTTATGTATGAGTTTTCATGACTAAAATACTTCTTTATTGGATGGAATAGTGTTCTGGGTTAAAATATGAAAATCATGTTAATATTTTTATACAAATACCTTTAAAAACACAAATTTAGAAATAGGAATAAGACATAATTGTTGCTGTTATGTGTTGTTGAGTTAGTTCTGACTCATAGTTACCTATGTACATCAGAACAGAGCGGTGGCTGGTCCTAGACCATCCTCAAAATTATTTCTATGTTTGAGACCATTTTTGCAGTCACTGTTTCAATCCATATCTCCGAGGGTCTTTCTATTTTTCACTTATCATCACTTTACCAAGAATAGTGTTCTTCTCTAGGGACTTACCACTCATGATAACCTGTCCAAAGTATGTGAATTGAAGTCTGGCCATCCTCCCTTCTGAGAAACATTCCAGCTCTACTTCTACCAAATTAGATTTGTTCATTCTTCTGTCAGTCCATGGTATGTTCTATATTCTTCACTGACACCATAATTCAAAGACATCAAGTGTATTTGGTATTCCTTATTCATTGTCCAGTTTTCACAGGCATAGAAATTGATCAAAAATACCATGGCTTGGGTCACACACACATGTTAGTCTTCAATGTGAGATATTTGCTTCATAATATTTTCAAGAGGTCTTTTACAACAGATTTTCCCAGTGAAATATGTCCTTTGATTTCTTGTCTCCTGCTTCTATGTGCGTTGATTATGGATATAAGTAAAATTAAATCCCTGACAATTTCACTATTTTCTGCTTATCATGATGTTGCTTATTAGTCTAGTTGTAAGAGTTTTGTTTTCTTTATTTAATTTTATTGTGATTTGGATGAAAGTTTTCAGAACAAATTTGTTTCCCGCTCAACAGTTCATACATATTTTATTTCATGTTATTTATGGCAATCTCCACAATGTAACATCTCTCTTCCCACTTCCTCCCTGTGCTTACCTTTTCCCTGCTGTCTTTTTTTTTTTCCACATGCATTCTTGCTTTCTTAACTATCTCTCTGTGCAAATGCTGTACCTCTGATCTCCCGTGGTTGACTATTCTGAGGAGTGTACCTACCTGGTTTAATTGTTCACCTTGTAGGCTTCCCTACTGTTTGCTGGAAGTTAAGCCACAGGAGTGAATTCAATTCAAGGCCTGAAGGGTGACGAGGGACCATAATCTTAGGGAGTTCCCCAGTCACTATCAGACCAGGAAGCCTGGTCTTTTTTTTTTTTTTTTTTTTATGATTTTTAGTTTTGTTCCACATTTTTCTTCCACTTGATCCAGTATCTCCAATTTTTATCTCTTTCTGAGAGTTTGGCAGTGGTAGCCGGGCTCCATCTAGTTCTTCTGGTCTCAAGATCATGTATGCTGAAGTTCCCATGCTCCACTATTCTCTTGGACCAATTGTTTGCATGTGTCTTTGACTTCCTTTGCTCTTCTTTGCTTGGAATGAGGAAAGATCAGTTGTTCCATCTTAGATGACTGCTCACAAGCTTTTAAAACCCTAGTAGCTACTCACCACATTAAGATACAGGAAAGTGTTTTTTTGTAGTATGTTATGACGATTAAGCTTGATGTCCTCTGTGACCATAGTCTCAAACCCATGGGCTCAGCAACTCTCTTCCTCAAGGTGATTAGCTATGGCTAAGAAATTATCATAAATTTGCCCCATTGGCTCTATTATGTATATGGACATTCTTATAGCACATACAAATATGTATGCAGCAATATCTTCTGCCTAACTTATGTGTGGTAATGATTACAAAACTTTTTGCCTACTCATACCTGATCATTTTACCTGTCTACCTATGAAGGAAGGTTGGGCAATCTACTTCCGTAGTGATACTGCATCGGAAACCTAAGGAGGGGTGGCTATAAGTCAGGTCTGACTCGACAGCACACGACAACAACATCACCTATGTATTCAGCCATAGCTCGATGTTTGTTATTACTGATAATGCAGTGTTGTGTATGTAAACGTAGTTAACTTTGATGTCCGTAGCTCTTGTGCACCTCTCCGTGTCTTTCCTTTCCTTAATGTTATTGTGATGATCATTCACTTTTGGTATATTACCTTTCCCTTCACTCACATCAATAAGTATCTCCAACCTAAGTAATAATTTTCCCTCCCCTTCCTTCCCATCTCTGGTAACCAACAAAGAAAGTTTTCTTCCATGTGTAAACTTTTCCTTGACTTATTACAATAATGCATTCATACAATATGTATTCTTCTGTGATTAACTTATTTCACACAGCATAATGTCTTCTAAGCAGATACACATTATGAGGTGTTTCATGGATTCTTCATTGTTCTTTAATGTTGCATAGTATTCCATTGTGCATATGGTTAAATATTCCTCCATTGATGGGCACTTAGGTCGTTTCCATCTATTGGTTATTGTGAATAGTACTGTGATGAATATAGGTGTGTGTGTGTATATGTGTGTGTGTGTTGTTGTTGTTGTTGTTATACGCTGTCGAGTCAGACCTGACTCATAGCAACCCTTGGCTTTCCGAGGCAGTATCACTACAGAAGTAGATTGCCCCATCTTCCTTCCGAGAAGTGGCTGGTGGGTTTGCACTGCCAGCCTTCTGGTTAGCAGTCAAGTGCCTTGGGCATTATGCTACCAGAGCTCCCATATATATATATTTGTATTCTGGCTCTCACTTCATTAGGATATGTACCCAGTAGGGGGATTGTTGGATCAAACGGTATTTCTGTTTCCAACTTCTTAAACACCACACCACTTTCCACAGTGGTTGCATTATTTTACAGTCCCACCAGTAGTGTCTGAGTGTTCCAATCTTTCCACACCCTCACCAGCATTTATTGATTTCTGTATTTTTTAACTTTTTTATTCTTCCTAGGATAGGATGATATCTTATTGTGTTTTGATTTGCATCACTCTAATGACTAATCATCATGAGCACTTCTTCATGTGTTTGTTGACTGCCTGAATATCTTCTTTGGTGAAGTGTTTGTTCATGTCCTCTGCCCATTTTTCAATTGGAGTGCTTGTCTTCTTGATATTAAGGTGTTGGAGTTTTTTATAAACTTTGGAGATTAGTTCCTTGTCTAATATGTCATTGTTGAATATCTTTTTCCCAATCTATAGATTCTTTTTTTTATTGAAGAAGGCTTTTCACGTGCATAAGCATTTAACATTGGGAAGGTCACAGTCATCTAGTTTATTTTCTGTTATATATACATTTCTAGTTATGTTTGATGGTCTATTTATGCCACATGTTATGGCCTCTATGTTTGCTCCTATTTTGTCTTTGATAAACTTTATAGTTTTAAGTTCCACCTTTAAGTCTTTGAACCATTGTGAGTCAGTTTTTATGTTGGTATGAGGAATGCATCTTGTTTCAGTTTTCTGCAAATATATATCGAGTTTGCAAGCACCATTTCTTAAAGAGACTGTATTTTCCCCATTAAGTGGATTTCAGCTGTCCATATGTGGATGTATCTACTTATGTGTTTCCAATTCTGTTCCACTGGTCTATGTGTCTGTCATTGTAACTGTATAGTAGGTATTGAGATCAGAGAGCATGAGACCTCCTACTTTGTTTATATTCTTCAGTAGTGTTTTGCTTATCTGAGGCCTCTTTCTTTTCCATATAAAATTAGTGATTTTTTTCCATGTCCTTAAAAATGTTGATGGAATCAGGATCACTATTGCACTGAATTTATAGATTACTTTGGGTAGTATTGACATTTTAACAATATTCCGTCTTGTTATTCATGAGCTTAGTATGTTCTTCCATTTATGTAGATCTCTTATAATTTTTTGTAGCAATGCTCTGTAGTTTTCCTTGTATAGGTCTTTTGTGTCCCTGGTAAGATTTATTCCTAAATATTTTATCTTTTTTTCTAGCTATTGTGAGATATTGTTTTCTTATTTCTTTTTCAGAGATCTCTTTGTTGATGTAAAGGAATCCAACTGCTTTTTGTATGCTGATCTTGTATTTTGCTACTATATTGAATCTTTCAGTTAGTTTCAATAGTTTTCTTGCTGAGTTTTAGGGATTTTCTATGTATAATGCAAACACAACCACTGCTGTGGAGTCAGAGCTGACCCATAGTAACACCTTTTTGGGTTTCTGAGGTGGTATCACTATGGAAGTAGATTGCCCAATATGAAAGATATTGGTCTGCCTCATCTTTCTTCCACTGAGTAGGTGGTGGATCCAAACCACCAACGTTTTGGTTAGCAGTCACTGAATCACCGCACCACCAGAGTACCTTAATCCCAGCAATAGAAGGATCCAAAGTAAAATAAATTTATAAGACTGTATGCAGGGAACCAGAGACATCAATTGGTAAATGAGAACAACTAAAAGCCAAAAGGAAAGAATAAATAATGTAGGTACAGGACATCAAATGGAGAGGAAGTCAATATGATTTCAAGATAGAATAGACTGTTTTAAACATGGAATAAAAGAATAAAACACAGGGTAATATCAAAGAAAATTAATAAACTTCCTCATCAAAATAAAAAGGAAAGGCACAATTTAGTAAATACTAAGATAATAACAATGAAGGAAATGATTAAAAAAAAATCAGAAACAAAATGAGCTCAACACAGAATATTATATAGAACAAAGAAATCAGCAACACCACACACACACACACACACACACACAATAATAACAAAATGACAGCAATAGATTCAAACTTGTGGAAAATTATATTGACTATAAATGACCGAAAGCCAGATGAATTGTGGGAAGATATCAAGAACATTATCCATGAAGAAAGCAAGAGATCACTAAAAAGACAAGAAAAGAAGAGAAG
>NW_006922017.1:2023299-2024473 GCF_000298275.1 Orycteropus afer afer
GATGATGGGCTCGAGTATAGCAGGGATTGTGGGGCTGGTGCGGGATCGGGCAGTGTTTCGTTCTGCTGTGCATGGGGTCGCTATGAGTGGGAAACGACTCGACGGCACTTAACAACAACAACAACAAATGGATTAATTGCACCAATCAAAGAGACAGAGAGTTGCAGCATGGATAGGAAAACATGACTCATCAATATGTGGTCTATAAGAGACACTTCTTAGACACAAAGACAAAAGTAGACTAAAAATCAAAGAATGGAAAAAATAAGTATGTCAAGCAAATGGCAATCATATAAGAGCTGGAGTGGGAATATAGGTTTGTGACAGAATTGACTTTAAGACAAAAACCATCATAAGAGACAAGGAAGGATATTATATAATGATTAAAGAACTAATAAAAGAAGAGGACATAACCATCATAAATATATATATATACCCAATGAATGAGGGCCAAAACACATAAATCAAACTTTAACAGAAATGGAAAAACCAATATATTACTCCACAGTAATTGTTGTTGTTGCTGTTAGCTATCACTGAGTCAGCTCTGACTCATAGAGACACTATGTACAACAGAATGAAATACTGCCCAGTCCTGTGCCAGCCTCACAAACCTTGTTATGTCTGAGCCCATCATTGCAGCCACTGTGCCAGTCCATCTTGTTGTGGGCCTTACCCATTTTGTCTACCCTCCACTTTACCAAACATGGTATCCTTCTCCAAGGAATCGTCCTTCTGACAACTTGACCAAAGTAGGTGAGACAAAGTCTGGCCATTCTTGCTTCCAAGTAGCATTCTGGCCACATTTCTTCCAGGACAATTTCTTCATTGTTCTGGCAGTCTATGGTACTTTCAATACTTTTCACCAACACCACAAGTCAAAAGCATCAACTCTTTTTCAGTCTTCCTTATTTATTGACCAGCTTTCACATGCATATGAGGCAATTTAAAATACCATGACTTGGGTTAGGCTTATCTTATTCTTGAAAGAGACATCTTTACTTTTCAACATTTTAAAGAGGTCTTTTGCAGCCTATTTGCCTACTGCAATACTACATATGATTTCTTTTCTTTCTTTTTTTTTTTTTTTAATTAGGATTTGGGTGAAGATTTACAGAGTAAATTCACTTTTCATACAGCAGTTCACATATACTTTGTCTCATGTCATTGACCA
>NW_006922017.1:2029328-2033292 GCF_000298275.1 Orycteropus afer afer
ATCTTCTGTGTCTGTGTTAATTGGTTTCCCTTTTCTTTGTTGAAGAGGGTCTGTGCAATCCTTCTGCCTAGTCCGCCATCTTGCCCCACCTCCATATGATTTCTTGACTGCTGCTTCCATGGGTATTGATTGTGGAACCAAATAATATGAAATCTTTGACAACCTCAATCTTTTCTCTGTTTATCATGATGCTATTCATTGGTCCAGCTATGAGGGTTTTTGTTTTTTTCATGCTAAGGTGTAATCCGTACTGCAGACTGTAATATTCAACAAGTGTTTGCAGTCATCTTCACTTTCAGCAAGCCAGGTTGTGTCATCTGCATCACAGGTTATTAATGTGTCTTTCTCAAATCTGATACTTTGTTCTTCATCTAGCCAATCTTCTCAGATTATTTGCTCAGCATAAAGATTGAATAAGTATGGTGAAAGGATACAACCCTAACATACTCACTTTCCAATTTTAAACCATGCAGTACCCCCTTTTTCTGTTTTAACAACAGCCTCCTGGTCTACATCCAGTTTCCTCATGAGCACAATTAAGTGTTCTAGAATTTCCATTCTTCTCAATATTATCCATAATGTTTAATGATCCACACAGTTGAATGCTTTTGCATAATCAGTAAGCACAAGTAAATCTTTCTGGTATTCTTTGCTTTCAGCCAAGATCCATCTGACAACAGCAATGATGTCCCTCATTCCATGTCCTCTTCTACATCCAAGTTTCCATTTCTTCAACTTCTCTGTCTATATACTGCTGCAACCATTTTTGAATTATCTTCAGTAATATTTTACTTGTATACAATATTAATGATACTGTTTAATAATTTCCACATTTTGTTGGATTACCTTTCTTTGTAATGGGTACTAATGTAGATCTCTTCCTGTCATTTGGCCAGGTATCTATCTTCCAAATTTCTTGACAAAGACAAGTAAGTACTTCCAGCATGACATCTATTTGTTGAAATATCTCAATGGGTATTCCATCAATTCTTGGAGGCTTGTTTTTTGCGAAGTCCTTCATTGCAGCTTCAAATTCTTCCTTCAGTACCATTGGTTCTTGGTAATATGCCATCTCCTGAAATGGATGAACAGTGACTTTTTTTTTCTTTTTCTTTAAATTTTAAGAGTTTTTTTACTTTGAATGTTATGTGTATATTTAGTATCACTCCCCATTTACCATGTCCAACCCTAACCCAGTCTCCTCCTCTCCTACCCTGTAACTCTCTCCCTGTGCCCTTCATATTTATGCACTCCTGTTTGTCCTGCATTTCCTCAATTTGAATGTTGGTCCTCTGGTGTCCCATGGTCTATTGCTCTAAGGGATGTATTACCATAGAGTATGTGGGTGTGTCATCCTTGGTTGAGTGGTCTGTGTGTACATCTTGTTATCTATTGAGCTGAGAGCCAGCCCCTGGGGGTGAATTTTATTCCAGGCACAGAATGTATTCCAGAGACATAGTATTGAGGGTCTCACCAGACTTCCTCTAACCAGTAATTCTGGTCATTATTGACTCTTTGGATTTTGTTGCACATTTTTCCTCCTACTCTATCCAGGATCTCTAGATTTGATCCTTTCCTGAGTGGTTGACATTGGTAGCTGGGCACCATCTAGTTCTTCTGGTCTCGAGGGCCATCGTGTCCTCTGGCTGATTGCTTCCAAATGCCCCCCCCCTTTTTTTCCATTCTTCACTTCTGATGCTAGGAGACTGTTAGCTGCATCTTAGATGGCCTCTTGAAAGCTTTTAAGATCCCATTCACTACTCTCCAATATAGGATGCAGAACAAGGCTTTTATGTATTTTGTTGTGCCAATTGAGTCTGGTGTCCCCCTTTGCTATGGTTCTGAGACAGTAGATCTATTGCATCTCTTTCCCATAGTGTCTGGTGGTCTGTGAGGGATTACTCTGTGTCTGTCTTCTATTGTTTCTGTAAGGATTGCAGGTATTTTGTATCACTGGTGTCTGTGAAAGATTAGCCTCAGCTGAATCTATCCTTGACCTAGAGTATACTCCTGTTCACTCACCCCTATCTGATCCTCTCAAGTGTTTATGTGTTTATCTGTAGCCTGGTGTTTGGTGTTAATGGTGATGTAGTATTGCGAACACATTGGTTGGTATTAACATCTGTTGTCTATCTCGTATGTGCACAATTCAGTGTCCTCCCATTTCCTAATGTTTTAATGGTGGTCACAGATCCTTTTCGTATATCCCTCCCTATACCCATGTCAGTATGTGGGTCCCAACTAGCCCAAAATTAATCCCTCCCCTTCCCTCCCCATCCTGGTAACCTATAAAGTGAGTTCTCTTTCCCAAGCAAACCCTTCTTTGTCTTTTTATGGTAATAGGCTCATACAGTACTTGTGTTTCTGTGATTAAATTATTTCACTCATCATAATGTCCATAATGTCCTCCAGGCTCATCCATGCTGTGAGATGATTCACGTATCCCTCATTGTTCTTTAATATAGCATAGTATTCCATTGTGTGCATGTACCATAATTTGTTTATCTACTCATCCATTGATGGGCATTTAGGTTGTTTCTGTCTCTTTGCTATAGTGAACTGTACTGTGATGAACATAGGTTTTCTGTTCGTGCACTCTCTCACCTCTTTAGGATATATTCCTAGTAATGGAATTGCTGGGTTAAATGGTACTTTTACTTTCAGTTTTTTAAGGAAATGCCATACTGTTTGCCATAATGGTTGTACCACTTTACAATCCTACCAGCAGTGCACAAAGGTTCCAATCTCTCCACAACCTCACCAACATTTGTTATTTTCTGACCTGTTGAACTTTGCTATTATTGCTGGGATGAATGATATCTCATTGTTGTTTAGATTTGCATCTCTCTAATGATTAATGGGAACTCTGGTAGCATAGTGGCTAAGGCACTTGACTCTTAACCAGAAGGCTGGCGGTTCAAACCCACCAGCCACTCCCCGGAAGGAATGTGGGGCAATCTACTTCTGTAGTGATACTGCCTTGGAAACCCAAGAAGGGGTCGCTATGAGTTGGGACTGACTCGACGGCACATAACAACAACAACAACAACAATGATTAATGGTAGTGAGCAATTTCTCATGTGTTTGTTGGCTGCCTGTATATCTTTGGTGAAGTGTCTGTTAAAGTTTTTTGTCCATATATGAATTGGATTATTTGTCTTTTTGGTGTTGAGGTGTTGAAGTTTTCTATAGATTTTGGAGATAAATCCTTCATCAGATATGTCCCAGGCAAATATTTTCTCCCAATCTGTATGTTCTCTTTTTATCCTTTTGATGAAGTCTTTTGATGTGCATAAGAATTTAATTTTAAAAGGTCCCAGTTATCTAGCGTCTCTTCTATCTCCTGCACATTCTGGTTTATATTGATATCTATTTATGCTGTAAAGTAGGGCTCCCAGATTTGCCCATATTTTATCTTTGATGGATTTTATAGTTTTGGGTTTTACATTTAAGTCTTTGATCCAACTTGAGTTTGTTTTTGCATATGGGGTGAGGTATGGGTCTTATTTCATTTTTCTGCAAGTGGATATCCAGTTTTGCTAGCACCATTTCTTAAGGAAGTTGTGTGCTGATTGACTTCCTTGGTTTTTAGTGTATCATGTTTTATGATCTTATTTTGAGTTTCTCTTTCTGATTTGGTTTTAGTGACGATGCCACGTATTCTGATTTTGTTGATCTCTGTTGTGGGTTTTCTATTGGAAGGACTTCCTTAAGCATTTCTTGTAAGGTTGGTCTGGTTTTCACAAAATCCCTTAATTTCTGTTTGTCTGAGGATGCCTTGATTTCGCCCTCATATTTAATGGATAGTTTGTCTGGATATAGGATTCTTGGTTGGAAGTTCTTTAGTTTCAGTGTTTTATATATGCCGTCCCATTGTTGCCTTCTTACCTGCATGGTTTCTTTCTTTTTTTTTTTTTTTTTATTATTAGGATTTGGGTGAAGATTTACAGAGTAAATTCACTTT
>NW_006922017.1:2034213-2045757 GCF_000298275.1 Orycteropus afer afer
TGTTTTGCAGATTCTACATTATTCTTTAGCGTTGCATAGTATTCCATTGTGTGAATGTACCAAAGTTTGGTTATCCATTCCTCAGTTGTTGGACATCTAGATTGTTTCCAAGTTTTGGCTATTGTAAATAGACCTGCATGGTTTCTGCTGAGTAATTGAAGCTCAGCCTAACTGTTTGATTATTATAAGTAATATTTCTTTTGTCCCGGGAAGCTCTCAAAATTTTTCCTTTGTCTTTGGTTTTGGAAAGTTTGAATATAATATGTCTTGGTGTTTTTCTCTTGGGATCTATTTTGTGTGGGGTTCTATGAGCTTCTTGGAGAAATATCTTTTCTCCGTTTACAATATGGGGGAAGATTTCTGTTAGCAGGTGTTCCACAATTTTCTTTTCTTTTTTGCCTCTTCTTATTCTGGAATTCCAATGAGTCTTACGTAGTTTCTTCTCATGTCATCCCATAGAATTCTTAGGTTCTCTTACATCTCTTAAATATTTGTTCTGATTTTTCTTCATACAGGCTGGTGTCCAGAGATTTGTCTTCTAGCTTGCATAGGTGTTCTTCAGCAAGTTCTAACTTACTCTTTTCTGCTTCTACTGTGCTGTGTAATTCTGTAATTTTGGTATTCATCTTCTGGATTTCCAACTGTTGTTTTTGTATGAGTTCTGATTGTGCATTAATCTTGCTATTTTGTTATTGAATCATTTTCCTGAGTTCTTCCAGGGAATTGTCTGTGTTCTCCTTGCTTCTCTTTGGGGTTTCCTTAGGCTTTTGTAAAGCTCTAGAAATGTATCTTCTAAATTCTTTCTCAGATAATTCTACTACCTCCTCTTCCTCCATGTTTAATGAAACCTTTGTTTGTGGTTTTGCTTCTAATGCCTTGTCCTGTTTTTTTTTGTTGTTGTTGTTGTTTTTTTGTTTGTTTGTTTGACTTGAGGTTACCTGTTGTTTCCTAGACATTTTGAGGTTGTCTTTAACCATTGGTTATATATTGATTTTATTTTTGTCTTGGTTTCATGATTTAATATTTTGAGAAGGTGAAGCTGGTGTACTTTATTTTTTTCAGTTATTAATTCAGGTATGCTGGTTGCTCTGCAGTTTTTTTTATTGTGATGGTGGAATCACTGTGTGGAACATGGATATGGGTTTCTGTTTGTCGTAAAGAGCATTTAGAGTTCCAACCAGGAGGTTTTATGGTGGCTGAATGTGGTTTCTTCTACTGGATGAGTGAAGTTATTGGTGGAGAAGGTGGGGTGGAAGAGTGGAAGAAGGAGATTTCCCTATTGTTAGGGGACAGTTTCTAGAGCTTTGAGCAGGCTGCTAATGATGACATTGTACTATTATTCACAGGCCTGCAGCTCAATTTCAGTAAAGATTCCAGTTGTTAGGGGGTCGCCACTTTCCCCTAGGATCAGAAACACACAAAAACCCCACTTGTGAGGCCCCTCAGCTCCAAAAAGCCAACCTAAGACAACTGCCTGGGTCTGAAATCCTCCACGGGGGTTCTCTCCCTGGCCCACCCACCCACAGCACCGGCCCTACCGGCCCAGACCACGGTCTGCCAGGGGACCTCTTCTGTGTGTCTGCCCACCCATAGCACAAAAGATCCTCTAAGTTTCTGCAGTGCTGGAGTCAGGAGAGTGCCTGCTAGTAATCTGTGATCCCAATATCAGTGATAAAGTCAAACGCAGGCCTCTCTGTGCCACTAAGCTGAACCAAGCCTGATTGGTGACCTGCTTCGGGGCACCTCCCTGAGCCCACCCTCCTGCAGCACCAGTGAACTCTCTGCTTGGGTTTCAGCAGAGCTGGACATGCCCATTTTCACCTAGCTGACCCAGCTACCAATAAAATCAGGTGCTGAAGGTAAATCCTTGGGATGGTCACTGTATGCTGGTGTGGTGTGTCTTCTTCCTTAACCCAGGGAGGTCTCAGATGGCCTTTCTTGTCTGCCAGTCAGCACTCCCCCAGGGAAGTCTCCAATAGTTTTTCTTGGCTGCCTATCAGTGCTCTGCAGGATAGACCTTCTGATCTTGTTATTTTTTTCCCTTGTGCCTTTCTCCTCTGAGTTTGGTGCACTCTGACTCAGTGAGCTGTTCAGAGCACCGGAATCCCTAATTCAAACTACTGTACCTAGTTTTTCAAGCACTAAGGTGCTAGAGGGAAACAATGTGGTGATTACTGACATGACTCCATTTTGAATTGGTTCATGACTTATTGTTTTTGGTACAGTGACTCTGTTATTCCTTCCACCTTCTTTTGCTGTTTCCCACCTCATTCAATATTTTGCCAATAGAATCTTTCAATGTTGCAACTCAAAGCTTCAACTTTTTCCTCTTCTTTCAGCTTGAGAAATGCCACAGGCATTCTTCCCTTCTGGTAATCTAACTCCAGGTCTTTGTACATTTCGTTATAATAATTGACTTTGCCTTCTTGAGCTACTCTTTGAAACCTTCTGTTCTGCTCTCTTATCTTGTCATTTCTTTCATTTGCTTTTAGGTACTCTCCATTCAAGAGCAAGTGTCAGAGTCTCTTCTAACATCCATTTTGTCTTTTCTTCTTTTCTTGTCTTTTTAATGACCTTTTGCTTTCTTCAGGGATGATGTTTTTGATGGCATTCTACAATTTGTCTGGTGTTTGGTCATTGGTGTTCAAAGTGTCAAATCTATTCTTCAGATGGTCTCTAAATTCAAGTGGGATATAATCAATGTCATATCTTGGCTCTTGTGGACCTGTTTTAATTATTTTCAGCTTCAACTTTGTACCTGCATACTCACTGTTTATGTTGTTGAAAAAAGGTATTTGCAATGAGTAAGTCACTGGTCTTGCAAAATTATATTATGCCATCTTTGAAGTCATTTCTGTCACCAAGGCCTTATTTTGCAACAACTGGAGATGTAGCCAACTTTTGCATTCCAAACACCAGTAATAATCAACACATCTTAATTGCATGTTTGGTCAATATCAGACTGCAGAAGTTGGTAAAAATCTTCAATTTCCTCGCCTTTGGTTTTGGTTTGGTTTGTAAATTTGAATAATAGTATTATTAACTATTCTTCCTTGTAGGCTTATGGATACTATCTTATCACAGATAGCATTGTACTATAGGATAAATCTTGAAACATTTTTTGTGATGATGAATGCCATATCATTCCTCTTCAATTTGTCATTCCTAGCATAGTACATCAAGTGGTTGTCTGATTCAAAATGGCTTAACCAGTCCATTTCAGCTCATTAATGCCTAGAACATCTATCTTTATGCATTCCACTTCATTTTTTTATAACTTTCAATTTTCCCAGATATATACTTTGTACATTCCAAGTTCTGATTATAAATGGCTGTTTGCAGTTGTTTCTTTCCATCTTGAGTCATGTCATATCAGTAAATGGAGGTCTCAAAAGGTTTACTCATCCACATCGTTAAAGTTCACTCTAATTTTAAGAAGCAGCTCTTCCCCAGTTGTATTTTGAGTGTCTTCCAACATGAGGAGCTCATCTTCTGGCACTGTATCAACAATGTTTCAGGTCTATTCATAAAGTTTTCTAGTAATATATCAAACAATGTTTCACTGCTATTCATAATGTTTTCACTGGCCAGTACTTTGACAGTGGATGGCCACTTCCTCTTTCAAGTCTATCTTAGTCTGGAAGCACCACTGAAACCTGTCCACCATGGGTGATCCTGCTAGTATTTGAAATATCAGTGGCATAGCCTCCAACCTCACAGCAACATACAAGCCACCACAATATGATAAACTGACAAACGATGTGGATGTAATAGTAGGAAACCATAATACATTACTTTCAATGAACGATAGAACTAGACAGAAACTCATCAAAGACACTGAAAAACTAAACAATACAATCAACCAAATTGATCGTATAGACATATACAAAACATTTCATCCAACAAAAGCACAATATACATATGCCAGCACATATGTAACATTCTCCAGAATAGATCAAAAGTTATGTCACAAAGCAAGTCTCAATAAATTTATAAACATCAAACTATGGCAAAGCATCTCTGATCACAAAGCTATAAGATTAGAAAGAAATCAACAACAGGAAAATTAAAGAAAAACAGCAAACACATGGAAACGGAATAATACTCTCTTTAAAAATTACCAGGTAATAGAAGAAATAATAAGTAAAATTTTATAAAATTCCTTGAATCAAACAAGAATGAATACTCAACAAGCCAAAATCTGTAGAATGCAGCAAAAGCAATATCTGAGGAGTGGGTGAAGAAAAGAGAACAAGAGAAAAAGAATAACAAAGAAAAAACAAGATAAATGAAGAAGAAGAAAAATAAAGGTATGGGAAGAGTGAAAAAAGAAAAAGAAGAAATAAAAGAAGGGAACCAGAAAAAAGGAGGAGGGGGGGGGAAGAATCAGGGAAGGGGAAGAGAAATAAAATAGAAAGAAGGGGTGGGGAAAATTTAAAAACAAACAAAACTGGGGTGTGGGGTGTGGACAAGACACCTGGGCTGTGTTTCTGCTGGCCAGGCAGGTGGCAGGGAGCAGAATACCTATCTAGAAGGCAATTAGGAGTATGGTGCCTGCTTTTAGACAAGTTCCTGCTGACCAAGAAGACATCTATGGGCAGGGCACCTGGATATAGAAACAGTTCTTGCTAGCCCAAAAAGGGGTGGGAAAAGGCACCTCATTCCAGAAGGAATTCCTGCCAGCTCAAGAAGCAACTGGGAACAGGTCATCTGGTCTTAGAAAAAGTTCTTGCTGTCCCAAAATACAGCTAGATGCAGGGCCCTTATTCCCAGAAAAAGTGCCTGCCATCCCAAAAGGGGGCTTGATTGATGAATGTGGTGGTTAAGGTTGTTGTCAACTTGGCTGGGCCTGGTTGAGTGTATGGGCAGCTGGACGTAGTTATTCCCCATGGTGAGATTGGCAATCACTTCCATGGTGGAATCTACTGGAGCAGCTGAGTAGCTGTTTTAGGGATGTGGTCTGCTTCCAGGATATAAGAAGCAGCTTTGAAGAAGGTCTCCAGCTTTTTGGCATGCTTGAAACTTGCATGTAGCCAAGTTGATGTTCAACAGCCTGCCATGCCCTGCCAATCATATGGCTTTTTCTGGACTTGAATTAGTGGCCTGCAGTGTTGTTTGGTAATATCGGGGCTGTGTCTTTTTATTTGTCAGCCTTGGGTTTGTCAGCCTCAGAAGCCAGCATCTTCCTGAATGAAGAAAAGCCTTCAGCTTCACTGGGTTGGGAGCAAGAGGCAGAGCTGAAGCCCAAGGTTGAGGGGCTTCCCCCAGGTCCTACAGCCCAGCACTTTGAACTCAGACTTCTAGCCTCCAACAGAGAGAATAAACTCCTGTTTGTTAAAGTCATCCTATTTTTGGTATATTCCTGTCAGATTAGCACTAGGTAACCCAGGCAGCATAGGACTCCTGTTCCCAGAAAAAGTTCCTGCCAAACCAAAATGCTGCTGGAAGCAGGACAGCTGGTCTGAGAACTAGTTCCTATTTATCCCGAAGGCAACTGGAGGTGGGGCATCTTATCTCAAACAAGTTCCTGTTGGTACAGAAGGTATCTGAAGGCAGGATACCTGGATGCAGAAAAAGTTCCTGCTGGTCCAAAAGATGATAGGAAGAAAGGCACCTGATTCCAAATGGAGTTCCAGCCAGCTCCAAAAGTAGCTGTGGGCAAAGTGTACAATCCCAGACAAATTTCCTGCTCTCAAAATATAACTGTGTGCAGGGTCCTGCTCCCAGAAAAAATTCCTTCCTTCCCAGAAGTTAGCTGGTGTAGGGTACCTGGTCTCAGAAAAAGTTCCTATAGGCCCAAAAGTTTGCTGGGACCTAGTGCTGGGACCAGTTCATGCCTCCCCATAAGGTAGCTGATGGCAGGGTACCCTCTCTAGGATGGAATTCCTGCTGGTCCAGAAGATGAGCATGGTTGGGGGATGTGAGAGTATGGGATAGAAGATGAACAAGGGAATTGCACATTTCTGGTCATCAGCCATCAGCATAGGTGTCTGTGCAGTCCTCGACAAGAGGAGCCAATTATCAAGTTGCTGTCTGGATCAGAATGCACTTTGCAAACATTCAAAATGGCTGCACTGCTAGAGCAGCCAACGATTTACAGTTACATTTGTCTTCTCATTCCCTGTTTTCCTTCAGGTTTTTCTACTAATTGCTATTTAATCCCTTTCTTTATCTTTTTCTTCAAAGCTCAGGATTATCTTCTGTATCTGTTTCAATTCTTTTCTCTTTCTTTGTTGTAGACGGTCTATGTAGTTTGTTCGCCTATTTGGCCATCTTGCTAGAAGTCCTTAAAGGTTTTTCTTTTTCATTTTTTTTGCTGCTTAGGAAGCTGGTTCCAAAACAATTCTCAGAATGAATGCTTACTCAAAACAAACTAGAATTAAGCATATTTTCCCTGCATTCATGCAGGGAGTATCTCCAGGGTTTTTGTTTTCTTTATGTTGTATAATCAAGGCTTTGATCTTCATCAGTAAGCATTTCAAGTCTTTTTTGCTTCAAGTAAATAAGGTTGTGTCATCTGAATAACACAGGTTGTTAATGACTCTTCCTCTAATTCTGATGCCAAATTCTTAATCATGTAGTCCAGCTTCTGGGGTGTTTAAAAGCAATTTATTTTCGCTGACAATATGCATAGCAGAACATACATAAATTTAATAATTTCTGCATAAGTTGTACATGTAGAAATTGTTGAAATGGTGTATGTTCTGCTGTGTATATTTTCAATAAAATAAATTAATGAATTATTAAAAACATGCCTAAGGCATTTGACTGCTAACCAGAAGGCTGGCAGTTCAAACCCACCAGCCACTCCTTGGAAGGAAGGTTGGACAATCTACTTTGTAATGATACTGCCTTGGATCCTATGAGTCAGGTCCAACTCAATAGCACACAACAACAACAACAACAACAATTTTAAAAAATTGCTTCAGATGCTTGGATTCATAGTTAGGTTGAAGCTCTGTCTTGTTTCTTGGGTTTCACTCCTAAGACAAATTTTTGTTCTTGTTTTTATCATATGCTTTCAATTCCACTGGCTGTAGAATAATTCTATCTGGAGATAATCATTTATATCTTCCAGGTTATCTTATGACTTGGTGAAAATTGCAATTCTTCCATTTGCTACCTTTTTACTCCATTTATCTAGCATAAATTTTCTGTGCATACAGGACATTTGACATTACTCTCCGAATAAATCACTCTACATTCAGATAGTTCCTATGGCAAACTTAAATAAATAGAAAGTTTGCTTTAGGACATTTCTTTGACAACATTTTTAAGAAGTTAGGCATATGGAAGTAATGTATAAACTTTGAAAATGGGGATGCTATTTCCCTGTGTCTCAGTTTCCTCATTTTTCAATTGGAGAAAACTTGCAGAGTTGTTGTAAGAATTAAATATTTGTGAAGGGTCTTGTGAAGGATCTTGGTATATGTTGTGATGAAGGAGTAATGTGAGTGTGGTGGAGGATATATTTTGGAGATTGTGGGAGCCGATTTGTGCCTGTGGGGTTGTAAGGCATGAAGGAGTTTCCTGGCCTTCTCCTAGTGGTAGCAGACCTTTGATTTATATCATTGCATGAGCCTGGGCATGGTGAGGCTTACTACCCACGAGGGTAGATAGGCCGTGACTAACGTCAGTGTGATTGTGTGTGTATATATTTTCTGTCCCTTCTCCAGTTGCAAATGGCTTTTGTCTGGGGGCAGCAACAGCTGTGGACAGCAGGACTGTTACCTATGCCTCCTCCAACAGCTTTTGCATAATTTCAAAGCGAGACTTTGTTTTCCCCAGAAAAGTGTCCTGGATGTGGGTAGGTTTTGTGCCTGTTGCAACAACTTTTTCATCACCTTGTATCCACAGCAGCCTGGATTGCTGGTCTTCTACTACTTCAGCATGAAACTTCCAAATCTTGACAGGGGCTTCATCTCTGTCTCAATCACAGGCTATCTCTCAGTTCTCCTTCCCTGCCCCCAATCTTTCTTATGAGCACACAGTGAAGGACTGTAGAAAACACCCTGAATGGGGGCAAACTCCCCTCTGTTTTAGATTCTATACTGTGAAGCTTGGTCTTTAAGAATTCACTAAAACTTTAAGGACATTTTCTCATCTTAATGCTTTTATGATGACAACTTCCTCCTCCATGTTCTACCAAAAGTGAAATAATTTGTGTGTGCTGCTTCTCCTCTGAGGAGTTGTCACCACAATTCACTCAGAATTAAGGGCACCAGGGTTCTTTGTAACCTTGGCTCTTTGATGGGCTCCAAATGCATTATGATTTGGGAAATTAGCAGCCCTCTTCTCCTTTTTCAGGATTGAAGTGATACTCTCTTGTAGCTTTATTCATCCCAACTGAAGTAAAATTCATATATTGACTTTTAATTAACTTAATAAACAGAATTCCAGACTCTGATAAGGGAGACAAATAAAACACAATTGCAAAGTGATATGAAAGCAATTGATAAATAAAAGTAAGTATAAGCATCTTTGAGGGCAAAGACAAGACTCACTGAATTTATACATCCATATTCCCACTCTTCTGAACCACTATTAGCACATTTTCTCACCTGGAATCCTCAACACCTGCTACTCTGTGCTCTCTGTCAGCTGATAAAGTTGATTATTCCAAGGTCATCATCATTATATCATGTCATCTTCAAAAATCTGCAGCCACATGCTCCACCATGCTGTTTTCATACATTATTGCCCCTATCTAAAGACAATCATCCACATGGACACTAGACCCCATGCCTTCTCAAATCATAGAAGACATTGTTCTAGTAGTTACACTTTGACTCTTTTCTATTTTATCATTTTCCTTCTCTATTACGTAATTCTCGGAAGAACAAAAATATGCCTTTATCTTTTTATCCCTCCCTCAGAGACATAATCTTTCCTTGAACCCACTTTACCAGTCATCTATTAACTGATTTATTCCCACTGTAGCAACAGATATAGTTAATGAAAGAGATACCTATATCACTGTCTCCAGTTCCTCTCCCCACATTTTCTTGTTAATAAGCACCAAGCAGGTTATAGATCAAGATGATGCTACTAAAGCGACACTTATCACCAGTGATTTTCATGTTGCAAAATCCACTGGACAATGTTCAGGCTTCTCTTTGCTTGACATATCAGCAGTATTTGACACAATCGGTATCTCCTTCTTTAAAAAAACAATAATAAAAAAACACATTTCTCCCCTTGGGTTGCAGGTTGGATTCACACATACTTACTATTTCCTCCTCCCTCTTGTTTGTGCAAGGAGATCTGATGGTGCAGTGCCTAAGACATGTGACTACTCCACCAGCCACTCTGCAGAAAGAAGATAGGGCAATCTAATTCCTTAAAGATTTACAGCCTCGGAAGCTCAGTGGGGGTTGCTATGTGTCAGATCTGACTCTATGGCAGCGGGTTTGGTTTTTTGGTTTTGTTTTGTTTGTCCATTCCTCTCTTACATCTTAATAGCATTATATCTCCCTTATATCTTCATATAAGAGACATTTTTCCACTGGTTGTAGTTCTTGGTCTATTTTAATCCTCTACACAAACTTATATCAAAACCCTATGATCTCATCTAGACTCGTGGATATTTATACCATCTGTATATCAAAATTTCCACATCTATATCTCCAGTCCATACTTCTCACTTGACCTCAAGTCCTCAGAGATAAATTTAACTTAAACTAATTTAGCTTAAGCTTAGTTGCATAAGTCACTTTCAAGGTTTTTCTGGGTGATAGCCTAACAATGTGATTCTATAAAATGTTGACTTTGTGAAATGTATGAAATTGAGACTTTATGTAATAGAAATCTGTTAGGATATTGAATCTCCTTTTTCACACTTCCTCTCTTGTCCAGTGGCATTGAATGACCAGGGGCAGTTAGGGATCTAGGCAATGGGATATTGAAAAGGAATGAACCTGTAGTTCTGACATGTGATCATTCTTCCACAACAGTTGACTATCTGAGAGCACATAAGATTTGAAAGAATTCAAAATTCTTGTATTTTACATAAATTAGTGATTTGACAAAGTACTGATAATTAGATAAGATAATGATAAAATACAGTACATTTAGCAAATTACATATTGTTTCTATTTGTTCAATCACTATACAGCTATTTATTGTTTTTAAAATATATTGAAGCCCACTGACCAAATACCACTAATAATACACTTATTAAAAAAAATAATAAAATAATAACAATGGATAAATAAAGTTAGGTTTATTGAGCTTGCTATAAAAAGGGAGCATATATTTCAGAGAATCCATGAAATGCCTCAAAGTGGGAGATGTCACGGGAGGATACATATAAAGTTTGACGTCCTAAAGGACTTCAAAAAGTATGAGAATTTATAAACTAGGCAAGTTGCTAGCATATCAATTAGTGTGGAATTATTAGATCAGTTTATCTCTGGTCTTAGTCTTGCAGCTAAGACAAAATGAAAAAAACATTAGAACTTAGGTATTATGTGATGCATATTATGGTTTGGCTTCTTACATTTATCTCTTTTATTAGTCATAGTGCAGTTCACTTTGCAAGATGTAGTTTGTTTCAATTATCATCACCCTTTTAACAGGTTTTTCTTCAGTTTAGAAAGGATAGCCCTTTATTTTCTGAGGATGTGATCAGTCCAGACTTACACCACTCACTTGATGGATTATGATCATTAATACAAGCCAAAAGACAGTGGAACAACATCTTTAAAGTACTGAAAAAAAGAAAATATTAACTTAGAATTATAAACATCATGAAAACACTTTTCAAAAATTATGGTAAAATAAACCCCAAAACCAAACATACGGCTGACAAGTCTATTCTGACTCAAAGCTACCCTTTAGGACAGAGTAGGACTGCCCCACATGGTTCCCAATGCTGTAAATCTTTACAGAGACAGACTACCTCATCTTTCTGCCTGGAAGTTGTTGGTAGGTCAAACTGCTGACCTTTTGGTTAACAGTTGAATGCATTACCGTTATGCCTACCAACAAAGCTCCTTTTAATTTGCATATGTATTACAAATAAAATGGATTTACTTTATGTAGCATATTTATATCTTTTTTTTCAAATCCAATTTGGCAATCTCTAACTTTTACTTATGATCCTTAGTTGAAGTCTATATAATGTGACTATAAATTATACTCTAGACCAAAGATAGATTCAGCTGATACTAATCTTGCACAGATACCAGTTATACAAAATACCTGCAATCATTAGAGAAACAACAGAAGGTAGACATAGAGCAATCCCTCACAGACAACCAGACACTGTGGGAAAGAGATCCGACAGATCTACCGACTCAGGACCATAGTATTGAGGGACACCAGACTCAATTGGCACAACAAAACACATAAAAATCTCATTCCACAAGCTACATTGGTGAGTAGCATCTGAGGTCTTAAAAGCTTTCAAGTGGCCATCTAAGATGTGGCTTGTGTTAGATTAGGTTCTCTAGAGAAACACAAAAACCAACAAAGCGTATATATAGATATATATATATATATATAGAGAGAGAGAGAGAGAGAGAGAAAGAGAGAAAGAGAGAG
>NW_006922017.1:2046657-2049281 GCF_000298275.1 Orycteropus afer afer
CCAAAACTATCACCCTGGCACACACTTCTGGCCTGGGGCCTAATAGTGAATAAGACGTACACGCAGACCACTCAACCCAGGGTGATGCACCCACATACTCTACAGAGATACATCCCTTGGAGCAATCTGCCCTGGGGCACCAGAGGGTCAACATTCACATGGAGGAAAAGCAGGACACACAAGAGTGCATAACTAAGAAGGACATGGAGGTGGGGGGGGGTTACTGGGAAGGGAGAGGAGAATGGGTTAGGGTTGGGGATGGTAATTAGGGAGTGAAATCAAATGTACATGAAATGTTGAATGTGAAACAAATTCTGCTCTGTAAATTTGCATCTAAAGCACAATAAAAAAGAAAAAAAATAAGTTTAAACCTACCATCTTTCTTGTGTGTGTGTATAAACCTACCACCTTTCTTGTGTGTGTGTGTGTGTGTGTGTGTGTCACACTTATTTTTTATTCTATTTTTTCTCATTTTCAATCTTCTTTTGGGTAGGAAATTTCTTATGATTTAATTTTATTTACTGACTTATTAGCTATACTTCTTTATTTTATGTACTTTCTTTAGGTTTTATCAAGTATGTTTTTAACTTACTACAAGCTATATTCAAGTACTATTATGTAATTTCCTATTTAGTATAAGAATTTTAAAATTGTGTACTTCTTTGTCATCCCTCCAAGCCTTTACACTATTGTGGATATACACTTCATAAACACACACACACATATTCATAGATCCCATAATAAATTATTTAATTATGGATATTTCTTTAAACATCCAAGTATCTTTTAAAGATATTTATAAAGAAAAAGTCATTTTAATTTATCCACATATATACATTTTCCACTACTTTTATTTCTTTTTTTTAGATTTAAAGCAAGGCACAAAAACAATGTTAAAAATACAATATAGAACTTCCTCTTTCTAGTTCTCATGTGAACAGGGCTGATCAGCTCATAGGCTACAGATACAGATGTGTGCATATGGCTTAGGCTGGTCCATGAAAGTCACAATGCTTGTTTTAGGGATACAATTATTACATGTGCAAGAACAACGAGAGGACTTTTGCTGAAACTGTTAGAGAAAAAGTCACTTCTTTCTCCAAGGCTGGTAAAAGGTAAAATGTAAATGTTGTTGTTGGTTGCTGGTGTCCTTCTTTGCCACTAACAAAGCAAAATGGCTGCTTGAACTTGGATTGAAGCCAAAACAAATCTAAGTATAGCCAAGAGGTAGAGCTAGAAACTTGATATTATTGTTCGAATACCTGGATCTAGATGTGAGGGAACTCAGTATGCCAACTGGAGTTTTTTATTAATAAAATTTTAATACTCTCTGTCTTTGCTTCCACAAATTTGAATTGTTTTTCTGATACTTGCAGTGAAATAATCCTGAAGATTACTGTATGCTGGGCAGCATGATGGGTGATGTGCAAAATACATTCCAGGGACCATAGTGGGTGACTCTGCAACATTTATTTCTATAATCATCTCTATAATAAAGAAACACAGCCAGGCACATGCTTAATCTGGCTTAAGTGTCTGAAATAAATTTTTGATAAATTATCATAATGCTGTTAAATATACCATTAAAAAAACAAAAACAAACAAAAAAACTCACTGCCATCAAGTCAATTCCAACCCATAGCAACCCATCCTTGTTTTTCTGAGGCAGTATCTCTTAAAAGTTTGTAAAATGAATAGAAGTTCATTTATATCCTTGATAGTCATACCAAAGAGGAAATATCAGAGACTGGGTCAGAGTATAACCTTCCAAAAGAATAGTAATTTCTTATATTATATTTTGGATAATGGTCACCCATACGTCACTTGAATTCTTTTGGTCATGAGAAACTCACTAATTTTTGAGGTGGTTTCACCTGTAAGACAAAAGAAGATAAAATATCTGAAGGCAGTGTTGTATGCTTCATAATTATCATTCTTCAATTCTTTCCATGATTCCTTTAATGATGTAGTTCCTGGACATTTTATCCTTCTGTTTATTTATTTATGAGCATTTCATTGCATAATATATCACCAGAATAAACACATAAACATCTGAGAGGATCAGATGGGGGTCAGTGAACAGAAGTATACTCTAGACCAAGGATAGATTCAGCTGAAGCTAAGCTGGTACAGATACCAGTGTTACAAAATACCTGTAATCCTTACAGAAACAACAGAAAACAGACATAGAGTAATCCCTCACAGACACCCAGACACTGTGGGAGGGAGATCCAATGGATCTGTCATCTCAGGATCATAATACTAGAGGATGGCAAACTCAATTGGCACAACAAAATACATAAAAGTCTTGTTCCTCATCCTGCATTGGTGAGTAGCACGTGGGGTCTTAAAAGCTCTCAAATGGCCATCTAAGATGCAGCTAATGGTCTCCTATCATTGAGAGTGAAGATGAGTGCAAAAAAATAAGGGTTTTTGGAAGAAATCAGCCCTAGGACACGATGGCCCTTGGGAGCAGAAGAACTACATGGTGCCCGGCTACCAATGCCAGACACTAAAGAAAGGATAAAATATGAAGATCCTGGATACAGTGGAAGGAAAAATGTGGAATAAAATCCCAAACTCAATAATGACCAGAATTACTGGTCGGATGGAGTCTGGTGAGA
>NW_006922017.1:2053671-2066472 GCF_000298275.1 Orycteropus afer afer
GCTAGACTTCGTCTCACCTATTTTGGTCATGTTGTAAGAAGGGACCATTCCCTGGAGAAGGATGTCATGCTTGGTAGGGTGGAGGGTCGACAAAAGAGGGGGAGGCCTTTAACAAGATGGATTGACACGATGGCTGTGATGATGGGGTCAAGTAAAGCAGGGATTGTGGGGCTGGTGCCGGATTGGGCAGTTTCGTTCTGCTGTGCATGGGGTCCCTATGAGTCGGAAATGACTCAACGGCACTTAACAACATAGCAACAACAACAACATGAATCCTATTTTCAGTCACCTCACCTTCCTTGACTATTCACATCTTTGGAAGGATTCTGAAGGTTGAACCATCTATATTTCACTAGATTCTTCCTCTAGAGACACTGAGGTTTATAACCTTCCCCCTTTTTTCTGATGATACCAACTACAATTATTTCATTTTTCTTTCATCACATATTTTGTATTTACAAATACTTCCTTGTTTTGAGGATAATGGAGTTGGTATTTCTGATTCTTACTTTCTTTGAAAATTTAGAGTGATTTTTAAGTCAAAGTCCTCAAAATTATTAGAGACACATCACTTTCAGTTTTCCATTTTTACTCTCTTTTTTCTTGTCTCCAGGGGTAAACACATGATATTTCTTCTTTAAGGGAAGGTTCATTTCCCTCAGATTACACATGTTTTAGGGAGAAGTTTATGACTTTCTGCCTTAATTTTGTTCTACATTCCCTATGTATTTTTCCATCACAGCAATGATCACACTAAGTAGTTATTGTGAAAATATTTGTCTGAACATAGTATACAGACTACATGTAAACAAAACTATGCTAGACCTCCTCTTGTCTCTACTAGCACAGAGTCAACAAATATTTGTTGAAAAGTTTTTTTTTTATGTTTTATTTTTTACCTTGTTGTTCATCTCCACATGAGCCACAGGAAGTGGAGAGGAGAGTGAGGTTGATGACTCTGGGCAGGCTTTCTGTCATATCTTGGATTCTCACTCCAGAAAGACAACATAAGAGCCAATTATCCATGCCATCTCCACATATGGCTGTCACCATATGCCTCAGCAGAAAGTCACCAGATACAAATGCACCATCACTTCTTCCTGGAATTGTGGCAGTGTTTGTGCATCTACTTATGCCCATGGATTTTATTAATGTTTATTGCTATTCTGTAGAATGTCCTAAGTAACTCTCTAGGAGAAGATTCATGTCTATTATTTAACATTACTGGGAAATAGCCCCAACTGTTTTTCATTTCTACTCTCATTCATTATCTTCTGTCATTTGCCAACCTCTTAATGCTGATGTTTATTTGTGTGTGTGTGTATGCGTGTGTGTGTGATTTTAATTTGTCTTGCTACATCCCTGGTGTCCTCAGAAATTATTTCCTCCCCTGCCCCCTTCACTTTCCTGGATTATTTCTTTTACCAAGGCTAAGAATTCTTCATGTTTTTCAAAAAAATCAGTTTATATACAATCTTCAATAAATCAGTATGTAGAGATGTTCCCCAATGCTTTTCCCTTTTTGCCTAGTCAGGAGGCCATCCTTCATTTTTAACGCTTAGAATATAGAATAGCCTCTATCAGGAAAATAAATATAACACATCCCCTAGGAACAATTCCACCTGTACCCATGTCTGTCACATTGACTATGTCTAGATATCTAGGGATATCTGGCCATGTGGCAGCTACTCTGAAAAGTGTCTTAAGCCTTTCAGATATTCTTTCTGCTTTTTTTTTTGTTGTTGTTGTTATGTGCCGTCGAATCGGCCCCGACTCATAGTGACCCCTCCTTGGGTTTCCGAGGCAGTATCACTACGGAAGTAGGATTGCCCAACCTTCCTTCCGAGGAGTGGCTGGTGGGTTTGAACCACCAGCCTTCTGGTTAGCAGTCAAGTGCTTCAGCCACTATGCTACCTGAGCTTCTGCTTTTTAATGTATTTATAAATGTATGCTAATGTGCCAAGGCTTGCTTTCTTCAACAAATATACTAGCACACACAACTTTACACCAGCAAAATTGACCATTTCTCCCACTCATCTCCCACAATTCAATTTAGTTATATATTTTCACCTGGGGGTTTTAGTGGGTCACCTGTCCTTCTACAAGATAGGCCTCTACAAAATGTAAAATCATTCACCTTGCCCCCTCATTTGAACTCCAACTGCTTTAAATTATCTGATTATTTTCACTTTTTGAAAACTGAGTCTGAAAAATAGAAGGATTTACAATAGCTGCCTGTTGCTATTTCTTTGTCCTGTAACATTAAAAAAATGAGGCAGCAACTCAAAAGGATTTCCCCTTTGGCACATTCATTCCCTACAAGTCATCACTGAGTCAAGGGTACAGGCAGGTGCTCTTGTGAACCATTTTCAACCTGCTGTTAGACGGTTCACAGGTTTGCTTGTAAATAGACTCAGATGATTAAAGATTTATTCTTTATGGCATTTTTCCTCATTTCTCTCAACCAAACTAGAAATGAGTTGACATAAAGAGAAACTTAACTAGCAAAATGAAAAGATGTGTATGTGTGAGTATAAGAAAATCACCTGCTTTGTCCAAAATGGTAATCTGTTTGTTATCTAGAGAGTGCAGAGAATGCCTGTATTTATTCTCACATAGTTGGCAAACAATAGAGCTCCATTCACAAAGTGAATAAATCATCCGCAGTTTACATAACTCTTTCAGATTAAGGAAAGTGGCATCTGCCCTCCCCTCTTTAGAACCTTTGCCCATCAAGTTTATTGGTGGCACTTAAGCTGATACTTCAAAAGAAAGCAGAGAAGCCCCAAATGCTGCCTTCTCTGCTGTGAACCATCAAGTGCTATAGGGTTCTAAAGGGAAAAAAAAAATCTTTCTGACTCCTATAGTTTTGAGCTTATTGTCTGAAGCGTGAGATTTGATTACTCTTATTTCGCTAAATAGAACAACTGATACTGTTTGTTAGAAGGAGAATTGGGCTCTTTAAAGAGCTAGGAAAGATTATTAAAGCTATGATTCTTCCAGGGTGAATATTTGCTAGATGACTTTGAATTTCTCTTCTATCTCTTCTGTTTGCTGTTGCCTATGTTGACTGATTTTGCTCTTGACAGTGTTGATCCACATAATCTTGCCTTTCTAAGTGTTACTTTGGGGTACCAGTGTTAGAAAGTGTTGGGTATGCATGAGAAATGTGGAACAACATTTTGGAGAATAAACTTTCCACTTGCTGTCTTATTATCATCTATATAAAATTGAGGTTGAGATAGCTATGTCTTAAAAAAAAAATTACTTCCCTTCCAATCCATTGTTTAAAATGAAAAAGTAAGTGCATAAGTAACTTTGAAAACAATAAATAAAGCACTATCTAAATAGTTTCAGCTGACTGCAATATGGCCAGTGTTTAGTAAATACAAGTTCTTCCCATTCTATGAGGCCAGAATTACTCTGATATCAAAACTAGACAGAGACATTGAAAGAAAACAATAGACCAATATCTCCTAAAAATATAGATGCAAAAATCCTCAACAAAGCACTAGCAAACTAAATCCCACAGCCTAAGAAAAGGCATGTGTCAGCTAATTTTTCCTCCTCTTCCTTTTCTTTTGGAAGAGTTTAAGAAGGATTGGTGTCAAGTCTTCTTTTAGTATTTAGCAGAATTCTTCAACGAAGCCACTTGGTCCAGAATTATTTCTTGTTGGAAGGTTTTTATTTACTGATTCAACCTCTTCCCTTCTCATAGGTCTATTGACATTTTCTATCTACTTTTGAGTCAATTTAGGTAGTTGATATGTTTGTAAATGTGGAATAGTTATGTGCTCATCTGCTTACCCGAACATCTGTAGTTTGAACCCACACAGGGACTCTTCAGGAGTAAAGTCTGATGAGCTGCCCCCATAAGGATTACAGCTGATTCTCTCTAATACTGTGGGGCAGTTCTACTGTGTCCTGTAGGGTTGCTATGAGTCAGAATCAACTCAAGACACACAACAACAACAGTGCTTTACAATATTTTGAACATTAGTTATTAACTTATCACAGTTATTCTTGACTGAGTGATTTGGAAATGAATATTGATATGCTAGCAAAACCTTACTGGAAGAGTAGATCTTGACCAGAAACAGAAATTATAAGCCATTTGATAAATTCTCTTCCAAAAACTCCATCCAGGTCTTTATCTAGCTTTTCTGTAAATACTTCCTGAAAGGGGAAGGTTGCTAATTTTTTAAAGTAACCCGTGAGGTTGTTAATTCAGTCAGTCAATATTAGATTATTTAACACATCAAACCAGATCTGCTTTACTTTAGTTTCTACACCTGCCTTTAGCACAGAAAATCAATAGCGAACTTCTCCCTCTTATTCATTATTTCATTGGGTATTTGGAACAACATCAATTATTCCTCATATAATATATGCTTAGCAAGTTACAGCTTATACAATGCATTAACATATAGGATCTCGTTTAATCCGTATGAAGAGGGTAGTATTGTTAGTCTCATTTTATAGTCAAGGAGACTGCATCCTCCAGGGGTGAAATGACATACTCAAAACTACTTTGCTGTCACATGAAATAATAATAATTCAAACTAATTCTTTCTGATTCCTCTTCTGGAGCTCTGTTTACTCTGTAAAACTGAAGACTTTTTGGAACCCTCACTACTTTTGTTACCATTCCCTTGGTGACATCTCCCATTATCACCTTCTAATTATGTGTCTTAAAAAATCAAGCACTTAGATATGAATTGACCAGTGCAGAATTAGATGAGATGATTACTATCATTAATTGAGAGCAATATCATTTAGTCAATCCAAAGTCACATTTCATTCCTTAGAATTCCTTTATACTATTGACTTATGCTAAACTTATAATCACTTAAAGCTGTCATCTATGAAATTACTAACAATTCATGAGCCCTATTTGCTAAAATTGCACAACTAATTTTTCAATATAAATTCCTACCAGTTAGTTTTGTTTAGTCTCCCAATATTTTGTTACTTTTTTTTTTTTTCTTTTTGCATGGCTTTAGATTTATGGAACTACTGAAAGGACAAGCTTCATATTTGGCATCAAACAGTAAATAGCATTTTCCAATTGCTTGCAAATTTATCTCCCTTCTCTTTCTTAACATTCACTTTTATCACAGGCCCAGTAATGTTGTAGCTTCTTTTGTCAAGAACTGTGTGCCTTACACTAAGTAAAAAGTAGAGGAATATTAGTCGTTGTTAGTAACCGGGATGATAGAGTTCTATTTGAATGGCAGCATTCCTCAACTCTACTGCTCAGGCTTCTGTCTATTGTATATGACACTGCAGACGAAAAGAAATAAATGAAACAGCAATGAACAACTGTAAATTATAATCAATAAATGACATCAATAATAGCATAAGAAAATAAATATCTTCTACTCAGAAAAATTCATTATTGAACTTGCATCTTGAAAGGCAATCTGAATTATTGAAATTAGCACCATACAGAGTTCCTAACCTAACAAGCATTATAAGATAGCTAGAGCGTAGTGCCTAAGGTACTTGACTGCTAACCAGAAGGCTGGTGGTTCAAACCCACCAGCCACTCCTCAGAAGGAAGGTTGGGCAATCTACTTCCATAATGATACTGCCTCGGAAGCCCAAGGAGGGGTTGCTATGAGTCAGGTCCAACTCGACAGCATGTAATAACAACATGGTATAGGGGGGAGAAAAAACAGTGACTTGTTTTTCATTAACTGAACTATATTTATGTTGTTATGCTTTCCCTATTTATATCGTGTTTTCTTTTACTACTTATTCAAGTCCCTTTTGTAAGATTCTGCCAGTTTCAGCTCTGATAGGGATATTGGACCTAATATTGGGCCTGATGAGTGAGTATTCTTCCAGGATTGTGCACAGTGGACTGTGGCAAGGGTGTAAGAGGATTCCAGGGGGAACTTAAACTTCAGGGCAAGTTGAGGCTGCTTGGCAATCGGTCCACCCCTCCTAAAGAATCTCTTCCCAGGATTTCTATAAAACATGGAAAGCTATGACTTTAACTTCACAAAAGGAAGCTTTTCTATGTAAAATTAAATTAAATTACAGAGATAAACTTTTGAGAAATAAGCACCATTTATGAATAATAAACTCGTTTTAGAACCAAGCTTGAGGTCACTTTTGACCACTTAATTGTTCCTTAATTTGATTGCCTACAGCTGGCTGTGGTGGGTATCTAAGAATAATGGATTTTGAACCTAATCATCCCTCTGAGCAGTGGCTACCACCTGTTATACTGGTTCAGTGCCAGTGGTCTCCATGTGGGCAGATTTCCTCCAACTAGATGGGTAAACCCTAAAGGGCACAGATTGCCTCTTCTCTTTTTATAGGTTTTCTTCAAGAGCTAGATAGAGTAGACAACACACATGAGAAACAATATATCTTATGTAGGATGTTAATCCTGAACAGTATATAATTAAACCTGACAAATGGTTTCTGGGGTTTGATCACAAGTTTGGAGATACTCAAGGGTTCTGTTGATCAATAGTATTCCAAATAGTTTCACTAGTTGTAAGAGTGGTTAGGCTTTCTATGCTATCAGAGATAGGGGTACTCTCTACATGGAATACATTAGAGCATTAGAAAGTAGCATGTGTCTAAAATTCAGAAGATTTTGTCTAATAGGTGGTTTGGACATATTCCAATTCTTTTAACTTGTCCAATCCAGAGAGAGCAGGAAGACTTGGGCCAGGTTCCAGACACACCAGTGATAGCTCCATTATGTTTCTTGCAAAGACTAACATCCCAAAGGAAAACTTGACATATCAACCATGTGATGAATCATCCTAAATCTAAAATGCCATATCTGTCCAGAAGAGCTAAATACCCTGCAATTCTCTACTGCACCATTCATCAATTCTTGGTTACTATCACCAAGAGATTAGGTTCTAAAGAATTGAAGGTGTGGCATCATTTCAAAACAAAAAAAAAAAAACTTCTGTATCAGAAAAATTGTAGTCTTGAAGGAGATTGTATAGCCAGGACACTCAGTATTTTTGAAGGCTGTATCATTAAAGTCATATAAATATTAACATTGGGTCTCATACTCAGATGAGCTGTGATGACTGATAACTGATGACTTTATGAATCACCATCTCTTTTTGTTTATTGATTTTCCTACAGTTAGTATAAATTTCTGAATTAAAGATATTCCAGTTGGAATATATTTTAATTGCACAAATGAGCTGGGAAATTTCAGAGTTCAATCAAGCATGGATTTTATCACCTCAAAAAATACTTTGTTTTCACAATAAGGCAATCACTACAAAAGTCTGACATGATCATCCCAAGCTGTAGAACTCATGAATAACAAAACTCAAACTAAGTTCTCTTAACTACTCATGTATAGAAGTGAATCTTCAAGAGAAGATATGTCAACTCTTCTATGGCATTTAATTGGTAAATTGGTTTAAGATTATGGGCTTTGAAGCCAGAAAAACTTGGTTTAGAATATTGCCTTTCCCACTTGCTAGATACATTAGTCTAATAGGTGAACAGCAACTAATAACAACACAAAAACATATATTAGTAAGTTATTCAAACTATCAGAGCCTTAATTTCCTTATGTCGATATATTTCATAGATACACAAATAATAAAATTCATACTACAATGATATTTAAAGAAATAAAAGAGAATGACATTGTAGCAACTACTTTAGGTTTTTCTTTCCTCCTCCTCACTTATTTTCTAAGACCCACAATACGTATATTTGACATAAGTCAACAACTTCAAGTTAGTAATCCATCTCAGAGAGGTACGTTTAATATTTATTTATTTACCTATTCATTTATTCAAAAAATATTTAGTGTTCATAAAGATTGTTGTCAGAAATGGGGAAGAAAAAAGGCACATGGAAAGATAATCAGCAGTCAAATGAGCCAGGTCACAACATAGCATAGAAATTCTCCACTCTGAAAATAGGCTGTATAAGATCAAGTTAAATATATTGGACTGGGATACACCATTACCTGTGTTTGAAGCATGCCTACACCATTCACCAGATACATTACCTCAGGTAAGAATTAAGCCACTCTGGGCCTCAGATGCTTTTGGCTGTAGATTACAAATAGTACCGCTTCATAGAGTTGTGAGGTTTCTATAATTATGACATGTAAGGTGCATGCAGTAAGCACTCAACATATGCTTACTATAATAATATTAATTTTACTTTTATGGAGATCAAGATGTAAATTTGTGCTGGTGAATGAGTGTGTGTTCATGTACACTGTGTATAGATGGATTATCCTAGCAATCTAAAATGCTCAGGATACCCTCTGGAATTTATTCCAACCAGAGAAACCCATTACAAGTATGCTTACTGTACTGTTGTTGCTGTTAAGTGCTATCTAGTAGATTCTGACTTATGGAGACCCTTTGTACAACAAAACAAAACACGGTTGGATCCTACACCATCCTCACAATCCTTGCTATACTTGACCCCATCGTTGCAGCCACTGTCAAGCCATTTTTAAGGAGGCTTCCCTTTTTATCTGACCCTCCACTTTACCAAACATGATATCCTTCTCCAAGGACTAATCCTTTCTGACCACAGGACCAAAGTAGGTGAGAGGAACTCAGGTGATTGTCACTTCTAAGAAGTATTCCAGCTACACTTCTTCCAGGATAGATTTGTCTGCTCTTCTGACAGTTTCAGTAGTCTTTACTAACATCACAATGCAAAGGCATCAAGTCTTCTTCAGTCTTCCCTATTCATTGTCCAGCTTTCACATGCATATGAGGTGATTGACAGTACCATTGCTTGGGTTAGGCTCACCTTTTAGTCTACAAAGCAAAACAAAGATGTGCTTCTTAACCCTTTAAAGAGGTTGTTTGCAGCAGATTTTCCCAGTGCAATAAGATGTCTGATTTCATGACTGCTGCTTCTATGTGTGTTGATTGTAGATTCAAGTAAAATGAAATTCCAGATAACCTCAATCTTTTCTCTGTTTATCGTGATGTGGTTTATTGGTCCATGTGTGAGGATTTTTATTTTCTTTATGTTGAGGTGTAATCCATACTGAAGACTGTAGTCTTTGGTCTTCCTCAGTAAGTGCTTCAAGTCATCTTCTCTTTCAGCAAGCAACATTGTGTCAACTGCATATCATGGGGTGTTAATAAATCTTCCTCCAAACCTGATGCCACATTTTTCTTGATATAGTCCAACTTCTCAGATTATTTGCTCAGCACACAGATTAAATAAATGTGGTGAAAAGATACAACCCTGATGCACACCCTTCCTGATTTTAAATCAAGCTGTATTCCCTTGTTTGGGTCTAGATACAGATTGCTTATGAGCACAATTCAGTGTTCTGGAATTCCCATTCTTTGCAATGTTATCCACAAGATGTTATGATCTACACAGTCAAATGACTTTGCATAGTCAATAAAACATCTTTCTGGTATTCTTTGCATTCAGCCAAGATCCATTTGACATGAGCAATGATATCCCTCATTCCACATCCTCTTCTGAATCCAGCTTGGATTCTGGAAATCCCCCTTCAATATACTGCTGCAATCATTTTTGAAGTATCATCAGCAAAATTTGACTTGCTTGTGATATTAATGATGTTTGATAATTCCCACATTCTGTTGGATCACCCTTCTCTGGAATGGGCACAGATATCATATCTTCCAGTCAATTGGCCAGGTAACTGTCTTCCAAATTTCCTGAGATAAACAAATAAGCACCTCCAGAACTCCATCCATTTGTTGAAACATCTCAATAGATATTCCATCAATTTCTGGAGCCTTTTTTTTTGGCCAGTTCATTCAGTGCAGCTTAGACTTCTTCCTTCAGTACCAGTGGTTCTTGATTATATTCTACCTCCTGATATAGTTGAACACAGACCAATTTTTTTTTTTTTTTGGTACAATGACTCTGTATATTATTGCTTCCATATTCTTCTAGTTTTCCTGTATTATTTAATATTTTAAATATAGAATATTTCTATATTGCAACTCAATCTTTTCTTCAGTTCTTTCAGCTTGAGAAATATATATTCTGTACATAGAGAGAGAGCTTTCTTCCAAGGAAATGGCTCATGTGGTTGTAGAGGCTGGTAAGCCCAGATGCATGGATCAATGTCAGACTGGAGGCTTCTCCTGACTCATGTCACTGCAAGGACTTACGAATCCAAATTGGCAGGAAATATGGCAGGCTGCTTGTTGGAGTCCAAAGCACAAGAGGACAGAAGATAATAAGCTACATACAGACCAAGCAAAAATCTAGAGAGCTTTGCCAGAATGTCTATTGGGACTATCTTAGCTATCTAGCACAGAAATACCATAAGTGGATGGCTTTAACAATCAGAATTGTATATTCTCAAAGTTTAGAAGGCTAGAAGTCCCAGTTCAGGGTGGCGGCTCCAAAACAAAGGTTTTATCTCTCTCTCTCTTTCTTAGTTCTCTCTCTATATGTGTATGTATGTATATATGTATGTATGTATGTATCTGTCTATCTATATGCACTTCACAGGTGTTGCTACTCTTCAGAATCCAATGTAAGACAGATGACAAAATAAAAGTCAGTATTTTACAACATTGTGAAACATGCTTTCAAATTGTCTTTGCGAAAGATTTATATGAGGGTAAAATAATAAGTTTTAGTATTTTTTATTACCAGGATATCAAGAATTTTTATATATCTGAACAGATTTTAAAAAGAAGTATTATTTTATTAACAAAATGAGGTATTAACATAAATTTACTTTACTACCCCATAGAACACTTTACACAGTTGTCATCTGTGATTGTTGATATTTATGGAAGTTGTTAATATAAATGTTAGAGGAGAAAACATAGACTTTAAATAAGACAACATAATGAGAAACACGATCAATAGGTACCATGAAAACATTTGCTCCTGCAAAGTTTTATTTGAGCTAGAGGTTTTCATTATCACAGTTGCCCAATTATAAAGCAAGCAGGTATAAAATTCAGAGAACTAAAAGTGTTTCACATATATTTATTTTCTTTTATTTCACAATATTCTTTTCCTATTATATTCCCAAGACAGTAACAAATTACAAGCCTCTTTAAAAAATCTTTAATTCTAAAGCAGTAATAGGTTAGCCTCAGATTTGAAACAGACTCATATTTCACAGAAACAAAATACATTTTATTTATTCATTTATTTATATGAATATCTTTCTATTGCTAGTTCTCCAGTAAACAATTAAGGATATTTCCTTCAAATTTAGTCCAGTTAAAGTGTATTACACTGCTTGGCACAAAATCAGAAAAAGTGTGCATCAAGGGTATATCCTTTCACCATACTTATTCAAACTGTATACTGAGTACACAATCAGAGAAACTGAACTATATGAAGAAGAATGTAGTATTAGGATTGGAAGAATGCTCATTAACAACCTACAATATGCAGCTGACACAACTTTGCCGAAAGTGCAGAAGACTTGAAATACTTACTGATGAAGATCAAAGATTACAGCCTTCAGTGTGGATTACACCTCAACATAAAGAAAACAAAAATCCTCACAACTGGATTGAAAAGCAACATTATGATAAAAATGGAGAAAATATTGAAAATTTCAAGGATTTCTTTTTACTTAGGTCCACAATTGACATCTGTGGAAGCAGCAATCAAGAAATCAAAGGACATATACATTGGCAAATTGCTGCAAAGGACTTCTTAAAATGCTAAAAGGTAAATATGTCACTTTGAGAACTAAGGTATGCCTGAAGCAAGGCATGGTGTTTTCAATCCCCTCATAAGCATATGAAAGCTAGACAAAGAATATTAAATATACCATGGACTATCAGAAGAATGAACAAATCTGTCTTGTAAGAAGTTCAGCAGGAATGCTTCTTAGAAATGAGGATGGCAAGACTTTGTCTCATATACTTTGGCTATGTTCCATATACTCTGACTATGTTCCATATACTTTTGACTATGTTCCAATCCCTGGAGAAGTACATCATACTTGATAAAGTTGACGACAATGAAAATGAGGAAGATCCTCCACAAGATGAATAGACAAAGAGGCTGCAACAAAGGACTCAGACATAGCAATGATTGTCAGGATGCCTCAGGACTTGGCAGTGTTTGATTCTGTTGTACCTAGGGTTGCTATGAATTCAAACCAACTCGACAGCACCTAATAACAACAACATATATATGTGTATATATGCATGTGTGTGTATGTGTATGTATATATATGTATATATATGTGTGTGTATGTATGTATATATACGTATATATATGTGTGTGTATATGTGTGTGTGTGTGTATAAAACTCAATGCCATCAAGTTGATTCCAACTCATAGCAACCCCCTTTGGGTTTCCAAGGCTGTAAATCCTTATGGAAGTAGGTTGACCTATCTTTCTCTGCAGAGTAGTTTGTGGCTTTAAACCTCTATGGAAGTAGATTACCCAATCTTCTTCTGAGGAGTGGCTGGTAGATTTGAACCACCAGCCTTCTGGTTAGCAGTCTAATGCCTTAGGCACTATGCCACCAGACCACCCATAAATATATATATATATATATTTCCATATATTTCCTCTTCCACCCAGAGACTCCTTGGAAGAGTGACCTAATAATCTTCTTACAAAAGATCACAGCTTTGAAAATCCTATGGAGCAGTTGCACTTCACACACATAGGGTTGCCATGAGTCAAAACTAAATCTACAACCATTAAATATAAAAATAATATATATGTAAGTATGTTTGTTTGTAGGAGCTCTGGTAGCATAGTGCCTAAGGCACATGACTGCTAACCAGAAGGCTGGCAGTTCAAACCCACCAGCCACTCCTCGGAAGGAAGATGGGGCAATCTACTTC
>NW_006922017.1:2066572-2067382 GCF_000298275.1 Orycteropus afer afer
TAGCATAGTGCCTAAGGCACATGACTGCTAACCAGAAGGCTGGCAGTTCAAACCCACCAGCCACTCCTCGGAAGGAAGATGGGGCAATCTACTTCTGTAAGTGATACTGCCTCAGAAACCCAAGGAGGGGTCGCTATGAGTCGGTCCGACTTGACGGCACATAACAACAACTACAAACAAACATTGTATTGTATTTCATTGTATTATAACACACAAAAAAACACACTGTCATCCAGTTGAATCCAACTCATACCGACCCCTCCTTGGGTTTCTGAGGCATATCTTTACAAAAGTAGATTGTCCAATCTTCCTTCTGAGGAGTGGCTGGTGGTTTTTGAACCACCAGCCTTCTGGTTAGCAGTCAAATGCCTTAGGTACTGTGCCACCAGAACTCCTATATTATATTGTATTTTATTGTATTATATATTGTATTACTGCAGTGCCCTCCCTGCAGGAACATTATAGGACTCTGCCCTTCTGAAGTCGGGACTAGTCTTGTAACTGGATTTGACCAGTAAAATATGGGAAAGGGGGTATTTTAGAAGCAAGCTATGTCTCTTTTCCTTCAGCCTCTGAAGTGTCCCTCAGTGAAAACACCCAGAAGAAGAGATATAATTAACCTAGCACAGAGATGTAGCATGAGCAAGACATAAATTTTGATTGTTGTAAGCCACTGAAATAAATACACATGCCTATCAATATTTTCCTTTATGTTTCATCTATTTTAGTTCATATTCAAAAGGATTCTAAAATTAAAAGTTGTATTAGTATGTATTACTCTAAGAAGCAACAGACACTTTATTGGAGCAA
>NW_006922017.1:2067847-2073154 GCF_000298275.1 Orycteropus afer afer
ATGCATCAAATCTATTGTTTATATTGTCTCTAAATTCAGGAGGGATATATTCTAGATCATATTTTGGCTCTCATGGACTTGTTTTAATTGTCTTTAACTTCAAGCTGAACTTGCATATGAGCAGTTGGTGGTCTGTTCCACAATCAGCTCCTGGCCTGGTCTTGGCTGAAGACATTGAGCTTTTTCATTGCCTCTTGCCACAGATGTAGTCAATCTGATTTCTGTGTGTTCCATCTGGTGAAGTCCACATGTAGAGCCGCCATTCGTGTTGTTGAAAAAAGGTGCTTGCAATGAACAAGTCGTTGGTCTTGCAAAATTCTACCATGCAAGTTCCAGCATTATTTCTGTCACTGGGGCCAAATTTTCCAACTACCAGTGATTCTTCTTCATTTCCAACTTCTGCATTCCTGTCATCAGTGATAATTAACACATCCTGATTGCATGTTTGTACAATTTCAGACTGCAAAAGTTGATAAAAATCTTCAATTTCCTCCTCTTTGTCTTTGGTGGTTGGTGTATAAATTTGCATAATAATCATATTAATGGGTCTTCCTGGACAAGGAAGACCCAGCACTAGTAGCAAAGTTCAACAAGACAGAAAATTACAAATGCTGGCAAGGATGTGGAGAGACTGGGACTCTCATACGCTGCGGTGGGACTGTGAAATGATACAACCACTGTGGAAAGCAGTATGGCAACTCCTGAAAGAGTTCAAATTAGAAATACCATTTGACCCAGCCATTCCATTAGTAGGTATATATGCTAAAGAAGCGAGAGCCAGGACAAGAACAGATATATGCACACTCATGTTCATCACAGCACTATTTACAATAGCAAAAAGCTGGAAACAACCTAGGTGCCCGTCAACAGAAGAATGGATAACCAAACTATGGTACATACACACAATGGAATACTATGCAAACCTAAAAAATAATGTAGAATCTGCAAAACACTGCATAACATGGGTAGACTTGGAGGACAGTATGCTGGGTGAAGTAAATCAATCACAGAAGGACAAATATTGTATTAGTCCTTTACTGTACAAAGTCAAGGAAAGGTTCACATATGGAAGGAAAATTTTTTTGTTGGTTACTAGGGGTAATACTGGTAGATAAGTAGAGAGAAATATTGATTTGGGTGAAGAGATGGGCAATGTACCAAATGTGAGTGATTAAAATGGTGGCTTTGAGGAAGAAGAAGACATAGAGAAGAGAGTGCATGGATGGTACAGACAACAAAGATGAATTCTTTTGCACATACAGTACTTCATTGTCACCGAAGGCAAACATTGATATACAGGTGAATAATAGATCAGTCGACAGGCTGAATATTAGGTATGTCTACATAGGGGGGGAGTGTGCCCAAGACCATGTACGGGGTTGGCAGACAATGTTTCTACAAGTGTATTGTTATGTTCTGTAAGAATTTCCAGGTATATAGTAGAGCTGGCAAGGGACAAGATTGTACTCACTTTTGACCACAGCCAGCTACCCAGCGGAAGTCAGTAGTTGGACCTGTGGGCTCAGGACCATAGTTGCAGTTTACACTAACCTTAATTGGCATAACATACTACACACAACATTGTTCCACCTTTTAGAGAATAGTGACTGAGATCTTAAATGTTTGCAAGTGGCCATCTAGATGCAACAATGGATCTCTCCTCATCCAGAGCAAAGAAGAATGAAGAAAACCAAAGATTCATGGAAACAATTAGTCAAAGCAACTGGCATCCCATGTGACCCTTAGCCTATATGACTATTAGACCAGAAGAAATAGATAGTGCCCTGCTCAGAGGGCATCTATGTAGGAGATCCTGGACATAGAGGGAGAACAATGTAGAATAAAACTTAAAATCATTAAAAAAAAAAAAAAAAAAAGGCCAGTCTTGCAGGTCTGATAGAGCCTAATTGAACCGCTGAGATTATGGCCCTTAGCTGCCCTTCAGATCTGGCATTGAACTCACTCCTGTGGCTTCCAGTCAAACAAAAGACAGGCATATGAGCTGAACATTTACATTAGGTAGGCACACTCATTGGAGAGATCATTCATGGGGAATAGAAGGTCTGCATATGTATGCACAGAGAGATAGCCCAGGAGGCAGGAGTGCATGGGAGTTAAGGTCACTGGAAAGCAGTAACTAGGGGAGGAAATGAGAAGAAAGATGTTGCACTGTGGGAAATTGCAGTCAATATCATAAGACAAAGTGTATGTGAACTGCTGTAAGTAAAATGAATTTGCTCTGGAAACTTTCACCCAAATCAAAATAAAAATTAAAGAAAAAAAAATTGTTGTTAGGTGTTGTTGAGTCAGCTCTGACTCACAGTGACCATGTATACAACAGAAGGAAACAATCTCCAGTCCTGTGCCATCCTCACTATGCTGGAGCCTGTAGTTGCAGCCACTGTATCAGTCCATTTCCTTGAGGGTCTTGCCCTTTTATGCTGACCCTCTGCTTTATCAAGAATGATATCCTTCTCTAGGGACTGGTTTCTTCCAACAGCAGGGCAAAAGTATGTGAGATTAAGTCTGGCCATTCTCACTTCTAAGGAGCATTCTGGCTTGAATTCCCCCAGGAGATATTTCTTTGTTCTTCTAGCATGCCATGTTATTTTCAGTATTCTGTGCCAACATCACAACTCAAAGACATTAATTTTTCTGTGATCTTCCTTATTCATTGTCAAGATTTTACATGCATACGAGGCTCCTGAAAATACCCTGCCTTGAGTCAGTTGCACCTTAGTCTTTAAAGACACACCTTTGCTCTTTCACACTTTAAAGAGGTTACTTGAAGTAGATTTGCTCAGTGCAATTACTGTCTGATTTCTTGATTGCTGCTTCCGTGGGTGTGGACTGTGGATCCAAGTAAAAGGGAATTTGATAATTTTCATATTTCTCCATTTACTGTGATGTTGCTTATTGGTCCAGTTGTGAGAATTTTTGTTATTTTATGTAGAGGTTTAATCCATACAAAAGATCTTCATCAGTTAGTGCTTCAAGTCATCTTCATTTTCAGCAATCCAGGCTGTGTCTGTCATTTGCATATCACAGGTTGTTAATGAGTCTTCCTTCAATCCTGATGCTGTGTTCTTCTTTACCTTGGGTTTCCGAGGCAGTATCACTACGGAAGTAGATTACCCAACCTTCCTTCCAAGGAGTGGCTGGTGGGCTTGAACTGCCAGCCTTCTGGTTAGTAGTCCAATATCTTGGACACTACACCACCAGACCTCCCGCAAGTCATCTTCATTTCCAGCAATCAAGGATGGGTCTGTCATTTGCATATTGCAGGTTGTTAATGAATCTTCCTTCAATCCTGATGCTGTGTTCTTCTTCATATAGTCCAGTTTCTTGGATTATTTGCTCAGCATACCAATTGAATAAGTGTGATGAAAGGTTACAAACCTGATGCACACCCTTTCTGATTATAAACCAGGCAGTATCTCCTTGTTCCATTCAAACGACAGCCTCTTGACCTATGTACAGGTTCCTCATGAGCACAATTAAGTGTTCTGAAATTCCTATTCTTTGCAATGTTATCCATAATTAGTTATGATCCACACAGTAAAATGCCTTTGCACAGTCAATAAAACATCTTTCTGCTATTCTTTTCATTTAGCTGAGATCCACCTGACATCTATTGGCTTCATTCCACATCCTCTTCTGAATCAATTTTGAATTCTGGAAGTTCCCTTTGAATATACAGCTGCAATCATTTCTGAATTATCATCAGCAAAATTTTACTTGTGTATGATATTAATGATATTGTTTCATAATTTGCACATTCTGTTGGATCACCTTTCTTTGGAATGGCCACAGATATCATCTCTTCCAGTCAGTTGGCCAGGTAGCTATCTTCTTAATTTCCTGGCATAAATGAGTAAGCACTTCCAGTACTTCATCCATTTGTTGAAACATCTCAACGGGTATTCCATCAATTCCTGGAGCCTTGTTCTTTGCCAAATCCTTCAGTGCAGCTTGGACTTCATCCTTCAATACCATTGGCTCTTGATCATATGCTACCTCCTGCAATGGTTGAACACTGACCAATTCTTTTTGTTAGAATGATTGTGTCTTCCTTCCATTTTTTATTGATGCTTTCTACATCGTTCAATATTTTGTCCATAGAATCTTTCAATATTGCAACTTGAGGATTTTTTTTTTCAGCTTGAGAAATGCTGAGAGTGTTCTTCCCTTTTGGTTTTCTAAGTCCAAGTTTTTGCACTTTTCATTATAATACTTGGTTTTCTCAAACTTCCTTTTGAAATCCTCTGTTCTGGACTTTTACTTAATTTCTTCCATTTACTTTAGGTACTGTCCATTCAAGAACAAGTTTCAAAGTCTCTTTTGATAACCATCTTGGTCTTTCATTCCTTGTTTTTTTAATGACTTTTTGTTTTCTTCTTGTATGATGTTCTTAATATCCCATAACTTCTCTGGTCTTTGGCCATTGGTGTTCAGTGTGTCAAAGCTATTCTTCACATGGTCTCTAAATTCAGGTGAGATATACTGAAGGTCATATTTTGGTTTTCAGGGACTTCTTTTAATCTTCTTCCACTTCAACTTGTACTTGCATGTGAGCAATTGATGATCTCTTCCACCATCAGCTACTGGCCTTGTTTTGACTGATGATACTGAGCATCTCTATCGCTTCTTTCCAATTTTATTTTGTTTGTATTCCATCTGGCAAGGCCCATGTCACCATTTATGTTGTTGAAAAAAAGTATTTGCAATGAAGAAGTCATTGGTCTTGCATAATTCTATCATGCTATCTCTGACATCATTTCTATCATCAAGGTCGTATGTATATTCCAGTTACAAATATTTTTCTTTGTTTCTGAATTTCACATTCCAATCACTGAGATAATCAATCCATCTTGATTGCATGTTTGGCCATTATCAGACTGCAGAAGTTGGTAAAAATCTTCAACTCTTTCATCATGGGATCTTTGGTTTTAGTGGTGATGTATAAATTTGAATAATAATAGTATTAATAGATCTTCTTTGTTGTTAAGTGCCTTCATGTCAGACCCAACTCACAGCCACTTCTCCTTGGATTTCTGAGGCAGTATCACTATGGAAGTAGATTGCCCAACCTTCATTCTGAGGACTGGTCAGTGGATTTGAACCACCTTCCTTCTGGTTAGCAGTCAAGTGTCTTAGGCACTATGCAACCAGAGCTCTCAGATTGTGCTATAGGAACATTTAAAATAGATCTCACTGATGGTCAAGAAAAGCTTCCTAAAGGAGATAAATTTCACTCTTTGATTTTCAAAAAGATGAATAGTCTTTATTTAAAAAAAAAAAAAAAAA
>NW_006922017.1:2073254-2079184 GCF_000298275.1 Orycteropus afer afer
TAATTTCCTGTGTGTGTAAATAGATTAAGGAATACATAGTAAAAAGAGAAAGAAGAAAGAAAAAAAAAAACACTCACTGCTGTGGAGTCAATTCTGACTCACAGCAACCCCTCTTTGGGTTTCTGAGGCGATATCTCTACGGAAGTAAATGGCCTAGTCTTCCTTCCGAGAAGTGGTTGGTGGGTTTGAATAGCCAGCCTTCTGGTTAGCGATATATGATTGAAACATATTAGTAAAAAAGAAAATTTGTGTTAATAATTTACAGATGATATAAACAATCAATCTGTAAAAATTAAGTGTACTAAATATGTGACATATTTATCACTAATGATATTTATGCATACAAAAACAAGTATCCCTGTCTTTTCAATATTTCAAATGGGCAAAATTTCTTTCTTTTTTTCTTTTTTTCACATAACATTCAAGGCCAATGGTGATTTACTCAATCATACTCATATAATTAGGGCAAAAGTGTATATAGGTAAAAACTCTCAAAGAGTAATTTTTCTTAACTATCAAGAATTGTGAAAGTATTATATCATATCTGCATCAGTAATTCCAATTCTAAAATGCAATTAAAAAAATAATCAGTAATTCTGAAGAAGCTTAAGTACAGGATTTTCATTATATTTTTTTCTGATAATAAACAGTAAATCAGAAGTTACCTAAAGTACAACAGTGGGGAATATATACACTGCATGAAAAGATAACACTCATTCATTAAAATTATGATTTCAAAGCATTTTTAATGTTACAGGAAATTGCCATGGAATAGAAAATTAAAACACAAAATGAAAAAACACAAAGCTGAAAGATAAGCAATATTCTTTATGATCTCAATTTTGGGAAACATACATATGTAGAGAAAAACAACCAGATGAAAACAAATGTTCATAAAAACTTATCTTTAGGCCTTCATTTATTTTAAACTCTTATTTTAATTTACTTGAAACTATGTGCCCTACTTAATCACTGTTCCTTATTCAAAAGTTAAGTTGAATTTATAAAAGTAAAAAGTGTATATTTATGAGAAATGTTAATAACTAGCATAGGCTTATTTATTTATTTACTAAAAATGACTGAATACATCTTGTGTCAAAAGCCTTTAGAATTTACACTTTGATGAAATAAAAGAAACCAGTAAAGTACCTTTTATTATACAATTTGAAGGCTGGCTGTTTCCATACTGGTTGTTTGATCATTTGGTTACATTATATAGTATGTTTTCCCTTATTTGGATTTTTTGTGTAATTATTTTAATGAAATTTGACCTAAACATAAGTATTTTATACCACTGCTCAGATTTGACTTGGAAGTAACCAAACTGCCTATACAGAGAGCCATTAATTAGCATTTACCTTCTGGTTGTGAGTTTTCTGAAAATTGAAAATCATCCAAATCACAATAAAAATTGGGGAGGGGGCGAAGAAAGGAAAGAAAGAAAGAAAATTTTCTGAAAACTACCATAGATTTTAGGTCAAACATCTCGCAGTTCTTAGGGGAAGAAGCTGTGGTGGCACAGCAGCTAAGCCGTGTGGTTGCTAACAGAAAAGTTAGCAGTTTGAACCCTTCAACCACTGTGGGAGAAAACCGTGGCAGCCTGCATCTGTCGAGATTAAAACCCAAAAACAAACCCACTGCCATCAAGTCAATTCCAACTCACAGTGACCCTATAGGACAGAGCAGAACTGTCCCACTAGTTTTCCACAGGTGTGGATCTGCAGAAACCGACCTCTGCAACTTTGTCCAATGAACAAGTGGGTTCGAATCACTGACATTTTGGTTAGCAGCCAAGTGCCTAACCATTGTACCACCAGGACTCCTCCATACAGATTACAGCTTTCAAAATCCCATGGGAGCAATTCTACTCTATTCCATAGAGTCGCTGTGAGTTGGAATCACAAAAGCAAAGGGTTTGGGTCTTGGTTTATAGAGGTAGAATAATTCTTCGTTTCCATGGAAGTGATGAGGATAACATGTGAATGCCGACAGAAGATGAAATAGATTTTACAGAGTTAACTTTAAGGTTCACAAATTTAAATCGAGAGCAAGGGAAATCATGTGAAAACAAACCTGGTTGGGAGCCTCTACCTTGCATCGTGAACTATTCCCTTAGTACTTCAGGCATTCCGGACCCAGCGAGGCTGAGAGATGCCTGCTGCTGAGTTTGTGTTGTCTGAGTACATTTTACCTGAGAAGTTATTAGACTCCAAGGATTGTGTTCTCCAGATTTTCTGGGTCAGTTGTTGTTCAAATGTCACTGCTTTAACACACAATGTGGAAACTTTGTCACTGACCCTAAAATTTTGTGGAAGAAAGGACCTTTTACTTGCTTTTAAAAGGGAATCATCCACAAAAAAAAAAAAAAAAAAAAATGTTTTTTTTTTTTTTTTGCTCTGGTGGTTTAATGTCTAAGGTATTTGACTGCTAACCAGAAGGCTGCTGGTTCAAACACATTAGCCACTCCTTGGAAGGAAGATTGGGCAATCTACTTCTGTAGTGATACTGCCTTGGAAACCCAAGGAGCAGTTGCTATGAATCAGATCTGACTCAAACTCAGTGAGTTTGGTTTTTGTTTTTGGTATTATGATTTCATCTATATAGTGGCTAATGATTATTATATTTTACTGCAAAACAAATTTTTTCTGCTTTTCTGAACTAGAACTTATTTTCTTTTTGGTTTTTCTTAGCAGTTGTTTCATGAAGGATTTTATCTGAACAGGATATTTCTGTTAGGCAATGATATCCGTAACCTGAGCCCTTGCAATTAGGGAGAAAAAAACAAGACCAAAGAGTTATAATAACCAACTATGGTGACTGGCTTCTGCAATGGCAGCCAGATAATCTAATGAACAATGGCAAATGTGTGTTTCAGCTGGTGTTGTTATCCTAGAAGGTGTAGTGTGGTGACAAGTCAAAAGTGCATTGAAATGCAATGGAGGGCAGGGGTGAAGTTTTAGGACACTCATCTATTTAAGATAAGACCAAAGCCAAAGAAAACCAAACCCACTGCTATGGAGTCAATTCCAACTCACAGTGACCCCCATAGGGTTTCTAAGGCTATAGATCTTCATGGAAGCAGATTATCTCATTTTCTCCCATGGCGTGGTTAGAGGGTTGGAAATGCTAACATTTTGGTTAGTAGCCAAATTCTTTAACAACTACACGACCAGAGCTCTAAGATCAGTGTTTGGGAAATAGGGAAAGTAGAAACAGAGAAAGTAGGATCTACTTCCCAGGGACAAAGGCATGGAAAGGAGAGCTATGGCCTAGTCACGTAGGTGTTGGTGCTATTATCACAACAGGGAATTGGAAAGTTAGGCAAAGAAGTGTAGGATAGTTAACTTGTCATAAAGGCAGTGAAGACTACATTTCATAGGCTTATGTTTCATCTAAGGGCAAGCCACATTGTGTGTTTGGATTAATCAGCAAGCGTGACTCTAGCTCATGACAGCTGGTGGGCTAGAGATACTGAAAGTCTAGGTATCATTACTTTTAGCTGGGGATGGTGAGGCAGAATGGGTAAGAAGAAAGCTAATATTTGCCAAATACATTCAAGCTAGTCACCTGAAATATATTCCAAAACCAAACCCACTGCCATTGAGTCATTTAATATTTATAAATGTTGAGTAGGAAATATTTTTATGTTAATATTATAATTAAAGTAATGAAATTCAGAATCTTAAATAGTGACAAAGATGTTTGTGGCTTGGTATGTCGTGATTCTGAAATCCATAGTGTTGGTCTCATATCCTAATGCTCCCACAGCCCATGCTATATTGAAAGAGGACAAAGGTGAATGTTCCCAGCTTACTTTTATATGAACATATCATGTCATTAAAGGGATTTGGTGTGAAAATTTTTAGTGCTGTGTAGAATTAGTCGATTACTGAACCTCATTGTGCAGACAGACATCTAGATGCACAATGCATTATTCAGTATTACACACGCTTTAGAGAATTCAGAGAGATGTTTTCTACATTTTCAAGGTGGGAGACAAGCAGGATGATTGCACAGACTCCTCTACAAACCTTTCCTCTCAAACTTGCAAGGTATATATATTCATGACATTAGTATTGAGCCTGTCGCTATGAAGAAAAAAGATTAAGACCTTAAGGTCCTTGAAAAGGAGCTTAAGAATCTAAGTTACAGTAAAACTATACTTGGCTCTTTGAAGGCATTAAGCTGCAGAAAAGTATGCTGAAAATAAGTGTGAAATGGGAACAACCAGAAGCATAAAGGGAGATTAACATGCCAGTTACAGGAACAAATGACTTGAAAAGGGATTAAATTAAGATATAAAGAGCAGAAGGATTTGTGCAGCTCAAGTTCTGGGTAAAATTTTGAAAGTTTTTGCCACTAACTTGTCAGCATGGATGCAGTTTAGGCAATTATGACAAACCGAATACCAGTAATCACTGTTTATATGAGCTAGCTCAGGTGTTAGGAGATGATTGCCCTATCACTAAAATATGAACATAGCTTCAAGTTCCACTACCCTGTTGGTCTGAGAAAGATATGGCAATTGAGTAAGTTTCTTCAGTTGCTATATTATATGCTTAACATTGGCACAACAATTTGACAGAAATATTATTGAAATGTTTTACATCAAAATCATTGAGGCTACTGAACTACAGATAATGAAACAATTGCTTCTTCATACAATTAATATCTATGGAAGATATAATATGTGCTAAGCACTAAATTAATTACTATGTTAAAATGCTCCATGATTTATAGATCGTATGGTCTAGTTTTACCAAATAATCACACAGATAAATATCAGACTTTATCTAATAGCAAGGATAATTGAAAAATGGTGTTGCTAGGGGTTCCAGTAAGATGGTGGAATAGGCAGACAAACTACACAGAGCCTCTTCAACAAAGAAAGGGGAACCAATTAACACAGATACCGAGGATAATCCTGGAGCCCTGAGCTTTGAAAGGAAAGATACAGAAGTGGACTAAACTCCAACTAGTAGAAGAACCTGGATGAAAACACCAAAAAAGGAGACAATAGAGCCACAGTCTGTCAGTGATTCTGAGAGCATAGACAGCTTGAATATTGCCAAATGGTGTTGGGACCTAAGAATTAACCTAAAAATCGTTCTTCTCAATGGAGAGAGACTGAAATCATACCCCTTGCAAACAGGAACCAGACAAGGATGCCCTCTGTCACTAATTCTATTCAACATTGTATTAGAAGTCCTAGCCAGGACAAGAAGCCAAGAAAGGGAAATCAAAGGCATTCAAATTGTTAAGGAAGAAGGAAAACTGTTCCTATTTGCTGATGATATGACCCTGTACCTGGGAGCTCTGGTAGCTTAGTGCCTAAAGCATTTGACTGCTAACCAGAAGGATGGCGGATCAAAGCCAACAGCCACTCCTCGGAAGGAAGATGGGCAATCTACTTCCTTAGTGATACTGCCTTGGAAACCCAAGGAGGGGTCACTATGAGTCAAGTCCAGCTTGATAGCACATAACAACAACAACAACAACATGACCCTGTACCTAGAAAACCCAAGAGACTCAGTAAAATAATTTATTGGAAGTAACTGAGAAATTTAGCATAGTGGTAGGATACGAGATCAGCAACCGAAAATCAGATGGATTCCTCTACACCAGCAAAGAGATCGCTAAAAGGAAATCAATACCATTTACAATGTTATTGTTGTTATGTACTGTCAAGTCAGACCGGACTCATATTGACCCAAACATGATGGGCTCAATGATGGGCTCACAGCCACCATGTCAATCCATCTCATTGAAGGCCTTCCCCTCTTTCATCGACCCTCCACCCTACCAAGCATGACATTCTTCTCCAGGGAATGGTCCCTTCTGACAATATGACCAAAGTAGGTGAGACGAAGTCTGGCCATTCTCGCTTCCAAGGAGCATTTCGGGTGCACTTCCTCTAGGACAGATCTGTT
>NW_006922017.1:2079555-2079944 GCF_000298275.1 Orycteropus afer afer
TTGTGATGCTGCTCATTGGTCCAGATGTGAGGATTTTTGGTTTCTTCATATTGAGACATAATCCATATTGCAGACTGTATTCTCCAAACTTCATCAATAAGTGCCTCAAATCATCCTCACTTTCAGCAAGCAAAATTGTATCATCTGCATATCTCAGGTTGTTAATGATTCTTCTTCCAATCCTGATGCAACATTTTTCTTCATATAGTCCAGCTTCTTGAATTATTTGCTCAGCATAAAGATTGAATAAGTGCAGGGAAAGGATACAACCCTGACACACACCCTTCTTGATTTTAAACTATGTAGCATCCCCTTGTTCCATTCGAATGACAACCTCCTGGTTAAGGTACCTGTTCCTCATGAGTACAATCAAGTTTTCGGGAATTCCC
>NW_006922017.1:2080044-2093434 GCF_000298275.1 Orycteropus afer afer
TTGAACCGCCAGCCTTCTGGTTAGCAATCAAGTGCTTTAGCCACTATGCTACCAGAGCTCCTAGTCTTTATTCAGGAGAAAAAAATGCAGAAAGAGTTCTCTCATCAAAGGACATAGTAAGTGCAAAAATCATTTAAGACAGCAAGGAGATAATGAATCTGTGAAACGTAAACAATGAGTGAATCAGAGAGCTCAAAAAGGTGACAGCTTGATATAATAGGAGGCTAGAGAGTAGACAGAGACCAGAAAATGCAGGGTCTAGCAGGCCATATTAGAGATACATTGCCAATACAGAAATCATTAGCCCATTTAGTTATTTATAGTTGGATTTAAAGTATTTAAAATTGAATAAAATTAAGAATTTATTTCCTCTATACTAGTCACATTCCAAGAGCTCAGCAGCCTTGTATGGTTACTAGTTATTTTATTGGACAATTCAGAGAACATTTCGCTTGTGACAGAAAGTTTTATTAGTTAACACTATTATTAGAGATTTGGCCTTATCCTAAAACAATGGGTGATTAGAAGAGCTTTCATTGATATTGACGCATAGAGTGATATGATCAGGCATGCATTTTGAAATGAACCTGATTAAAGACTAGTTTGGCTGGGGGAAGGCCTATTGCATAAAAGTAGGTCTCATATTTATTTGAAAGGAATTAAATAGCATCAATAATAACAAACAAAAAAGAAAATGTTACTCTTATCTTCCTTTTGTCCTTTTTTTTCTTCTTCTCTTACTTCCTGACCACCCTGAAGCTTGTTCCTTTTAACAGACTGTTCAGCATGGGGTAAGGTTGTGAGCTGTGTAATACAATCACATTTTTGTCAAATTTCTTATAATCAGACCTGAACATTTCAAACATTGAATATATATAGTCACTTATACTTTGAGTAGTAAATGAGATACCAGCAATCACATAATGCACTCCTGTCATTTTCTAGAGATAAAGACCAAAAGCAGGCTCTTTTCTGTGATTTGGTGGTTAATAGCAGACAAATCTGCTATTGCATACTATTTTTTCTGCTTACACCATGTTACTTCCCTGGGGTGAAAAAGAAAGTCTTTCATAGTCTAAAACTCTTGCAGTAAGCAGTTGTGTGAGAAATATCTATGGAACTGCCTTTGCCTTACCCCAAGGCAGACAGAGTAGAACTCTGCTTGATAATGAAAAAGAGAGAAAGAAACTCATGAGGTTTCTTGGCACAGCTTTAAAGGCATAATTCTAACATTTCCAGATACTATAGCAGTATATTTTGATGGTATCTGTGAGTTGCTCAGAGGATTTCAAAGTAGTTTTAAATTTCCTTAACCACAAAGAACTTGTCAAAGATGGCTGAATGACTACGGAAATGTGAACACAAACACTCACGATGAATACAAAAAGTTTACCGATTTGGAATAGGTTTTAAAAGATAAAATTCAGCATTCTTTGTTGAGATAATATACTTTCTGCTGTTTCACTCTGCTCACTCATTCTCCCATTTTTCTTATTATCACTACCTATTTAGATAAACTCTAAATTTTCATTACAAGTCAACATTTTGTTAGTGGGAGTGTATACATCTTACTTATCTGAATAATTCATTACTAGTATGATTGAGGAATGGAAATACTGTTTAAAACAAGGTACACTGACTCTTCACTTATCGACAAAATTATGTTCCAAAGACCAAGTCATTATGCAAAAAATCAGTATTATATGAAAATGAAGGATGACCACATCAGATCACAAAATGAAGGATGCTTAAACCATTACATAACTGTCAAATTACATCATTATGTAACTTTAATTATATCACTACATAATTCCCAAACCACTGAGAATCATGGCCCAGCCAAGCTGACATATAATATTAACCATCACAGTCACTGTTACTCTAGCTTCATACTTTGCCCTTCGTTATTGCCATATATACATCATTAATGTGCAAAATAGTTGGACAGTTAATTTTTTACTACAGCCATATGTGCAGAATGTCATATAGAGATAGTCCATATGAGGAACAGGTCTTCATTTTGAAAAGTGGAAATCTACATCTGATTTATAGCAAATATGTTTCACTTTATAATATCTTGATTTTTATTCTTATATTTTCAGGAAATAGAATCCACATTCACTATTACATGAAAAATCTTTTCATTTCATTTACATAAGTACCCAAAGCATTTGGCATTTATTCTAATCATCTGCTTAACAATCTGGTGACATACAAAAACACTGCTATTCCTTTTCAAAAATTGAAACTATAAAACACAGACAAACTGCTTTGCAATATGTGATAAGAAATTGTTGAAATACAGGAATAGTTAATGATTCTTCTTAAATATTAATCAAGAATCATATCATTGGATCAATACTGTAAATACACAATATTTCACTTGTGAATAAATATTACTCTACAGCTATAAATCTTTTCTTATCATTTTAGCATTCTGTAAGTGGTCATAATGAATCTTAATATGACTGGTTGTAAACTCTTGCAAAAATGGCAAGGAGGCCACATGCTCTGACCTCCTCTAATCTCACAAGAGGAAGACAGCAGTAACCCAAGGCCTATTACTGCAAGGCCAAACATGCTGCCTCCCTCCAGCCCTTTCACCAACCGTTCCTCCCAAAGCACCCACCACCTCTCTCCTGGGTTTGATAATTCACTGCAGTGGCCACACAGAACTCACAGATTACAGGGTTTATTAGGGAAGCACCAGTTTACAACTCAAATTCAGGAAGAACGCTCAGTCTCTCTCCCAGCCCACCGTCCCTCAGCCAAGAGTCTCTCACAGTCTCTTTCAGCAGCAGTGCTGGTCCCTCGGTGTCTCACTCAGCAATGCGTGTCTCTTGCGTCTCTTTCCCAGCAACGCGTGTTTCAGGAGCCCGTGTCTCTTTCAGCAGCACGTCTTCCTCAACCAGCAGTCAGAGAGAGTTCTGCTTCCAGGAGGCCTCCTTTTTGAGCCTGGCAGGGTGGTCAAACTAGCCAATTATAGCATCAGAACTCTAAGCACCTGAGAGAGAGTGGGCACCTCCCAGAACATTGTTTTGTGCCACTCCCAACAGAAATACTCCAGGTGGACACCTTCAGCAATCAGGAGCTCCTCAGTTGCTCATAGCAAATCCCACCTTGGAGTTTACAAAGACTTATGGGTAGAAAAGCCACACAAAGTAATTTACTATACCACAACTCTATTGCTCAGTTGCTGACAAACTAAGGTTTATGTCAAAATATTTTATTTATAACAAATATTGAGGCTAAAAATCCTCATTCTGAGTTTTTAACTATTACATTAAGGGTTAACCTGAAATTTTTTAGAAAGTAATCTTAAGAATACCTGAGATTTATAATTGTGACTTATCAAGACAGATAAATCCAGAGGTGATTTTTCTAATTTCTTATTTTAGAACTATATTATTTATGGTCTTCCAGGTATTACAGTGACAAAAAATAAAACCAAAGAATTTAGCTTGATTCTTATTTTTATTTTTTAATACATTTTAAAGTTATTGTCTATTTTCTAATTTTCATTTAAATGCAAAAAAATGGTGTCATGAATATTGCTTACTATTAAATCAGTTCTATACAAACTTGACCTTGTCCAAAGAAACATACTTTGAAAAGTAGAAATGTACCCTGCTAAGTAATATAAATTAGTCATTAACATTAACTCAATTTTCAGGTAAATAATAAAAATTTCTTCTGATTTTATAACTAGGGTTTAATCTAGTGAAGAGTGGTTATCACCCACTCCAGCCTTTTGGGGTTTTTAGTTGTTCTATTCAAATGAACTGCTTTATGCCAGCTTTTGTTACCACCCAGTTAATTCACAAAACCAATTAAGATAAAACCATACAGAATAATCTCCTACTGATTCTGAAATGTATACAATTTGCCTCCATCACTTAATTCTTTGGACCCCCCCATTGACGACTCCTGACTAGTGGAGCTCCAGCACTCTCTGCCTCTATGTTTATTAGCATTAAGGAACATTTTGAAAATGACACACATTTCAATTTGCTAATTCAAATGGACATTGCATGTTCCCTACAATTTGAATAGCTATATGATCATTTATCTTTGATTAACTGACTTCACATTATTTCGTTATTTAACATCACTCCTGCTTGAATACAACATGATACTAATACGATGTGATATGATTAACCTGGCTGACTCCGTTTCACATAAATATTCTGAGACTAAAAACCTAAACATGAGAAGTAACCCTTATATATAAGTTTTTAAAATCAAGTTCATAAAACCGTATTTCTCATTATATTTGATTTGGTAGTGGACTAATGTGTTTCTCAAATTCTGGATAGCATTCTACAAAATTTTTAACACCATTCATGTAATTTTATTGTATAATATTACAAAAAATATTCTGAATTGTATTTGACCATTCTTCTCACAAACATAATTTAGCATTACATGAATTTTAATTTCTTGCAACATCATTCTGAAATGTAGTGCTAAGATATTTTACCATCTGTATTTTAAAAAAACTAGTTAAGTTTCTTTCATAATATTAGCAGCATTCAAATGAATTTTTATTCTTTATCAACATAAGTGGATTCAGTTAAAGAATTATAAAGGAATATATCTTATATACATATAATCTTTCCATGCATATAGTTATACATATACATTATTTATACATGTTTATATACAAATTTATATATACATTTAAGTAATATATTTTTGGAATATGTGGAAAATATAATGAAAAACTATAGGTTAAACTATAAATGTTATATCAGCTCCTTGAAATTAATTTATCTGAATAAACATCTGAAGTAGCAATTAACTAGTTCATTTTTATATCCATCTCTATAATGTTTCATTAGTTGCTTATTTCTGAATTCTCATTAGATGTGCATATAGACTGAGATAATCTATTCAATGTATCTAATTCTCTTTCCTAATGATAATAATAATATTTGGCTAAAGTAGTGGTTTCCAACTATGCTTATAACAGGGTATAAAAATGTATAATGAGTATAATACTGTAATTTTGTCTCAGAAGTTGGTTCATCACTCACTATGGGGAGATTATAAAGTGACATAAATTAAGATATATCAAATTCAAATTGTCTACTTTGAAGCTGTCAGGTATTTTTTTGCCTTATGCCCAAAACCACCAAACCAAACTCATTGCAGTCGAGTCAGATCTGATTCCTAGTGACCCTTCCTTGGGTTTCTGAGGCAGTATCACTACAGAAGGAGATTGCCCAATCTTTCTTCTGAAGAGTGGCTGGTGGATTTGAACCATTAGCCTTCTGGTTAGCAGTCAAGTGCCTTAGGCATTATGCCACCAGAGCTCCTTTTTAAAGTTACAAGTATTATTTAATGCTCACATCATTGTATTATAGCTACTAATAAAAATATTTTTTGATTGAACATGCTCCTATTCTTGTTCCTGCATTGTGTAATTTAAATACATGAGTGAAAAATTTGTTTACCTAGAAGTATACCAGTTTACCAATTATGGAAGGATCGAATGCATCTAAGAAATCAGTCGTCAGTTAAGAACAGAGTAAAATCACCAGTTGCTGATAATTTATTGGACACAGAATTAGTGAATAGGTTGTAAACAATGGATCCTACAAAAATGAAAGGTAGTCATTTTCTCTTTGAATTCATATATATACATATACATGTATATATAAAATAAATGAAGAGTCACATATGGTTGGGGAAGATGTAAATGAGACAGGAGATATTTGAAAGTTAATTGTATATTTATTACTACTTTCAGGTAATAAACTCCTTTCTCACCTTTATGCGAATGATAGTATACAACTTAAAAAATTACATTCTGCTACACTAATTATTTTATCTCAATTGGATAAATAAAAAGAGATGAGTCAGTTGGAAAGGGCTGTTTTTACTGAACGTGCCACCTGTTCTCAAAGCCATGAATTGATACATAGGACATTAAACAGCTTAAAAGAAATTAAGGTATTGATTTTTAACACAAAGCAAAGTTAAAATATAAAACAGAATGTCAATGATATTAACAGAAACAACTATCATAAACCAATTTGAGACATACGGGAATGAATTTAGAAAAAGAAACAGAGTCCTAAATTGCTAGGGAACATGCATCATTAACAGTGAATTTTATCTACGTTTGATTTAACTTTGATCTATTTAAAAGAAGAGGCATCTTTTCTGAGCACACTATATCTCTATCTGTAGCCACTTTTCCACCTAGAAATATTTCACCTACAAAGATATTCATAAATTCATTAAATACTATCCTTGATGAGGAACTGAGTCTTAGAACTTTGTTTCTTCTATAGAGTAACTACACACTAGCATCAATGGTCGTTGTTTTTAAAACCTTCCTGTTTGATTGGAAATGAGTATCTCTTTATATCATTTGGTTTCATATTTTTGATGCTTTACTGGCTAAAGTTTACCTAGAGTAGCCTGCTAGTCTTGAATATCTCAAGAGAGAATGCTGACAAAACACTCCTCTGGTAAGTCTACTTTATCTACATTACAGAATTCTGGACATTAAAGTGATAAACTATGTTTAATGTATTTCTGGCTGTATGTGGTTTTAGTTTGATTCTTGTGCTAAAACAAAGAGATTGAAAACTTTCATTCTCCCTTGTTCTTATTCAGAAGAAAAGAAAGTTTAAGAAATAGTTGGACATGGTTCAGTAGTTAACAATGACACTTTAACAATGATATTTTAACATCTTTAACTTTAACTTTAAGATGTCATTCAATAATACTATCATCAATTCAATTCAATTACTTTCATCAACATTCAATAAATGTTCATATCTACTAGGATCTGTGTCTACTAACCCGTGAGCTGCTTGAGGATAAGTGCTGTACTGATTCACTTCCGTGTCCTCACAAATTAAAACAGATCTTATGACAGGAAATAAGTCCTGAGGCACAGGCAAGGGCCTGGTATTGAAGGAATGGTTTTGTATGCTGAATTTGGAGACTAGTCTTTACTCTAAATGTTGGGGATTTACAAAACTATTTTAAATAGATATGATAATTGCCACCATACAACGGTGTAATGTGTCACTTCTAAGGTAAGGAAACTGGTTAGGTGGCTTCGGCTTTAGCCTATGTAAATATTATCAAGTTCTCAGCAAGAATAGCCAAAATGAGATTGACATATAGAATATGGATTTGAGAAATACTTAGGAGAAATTATTGATAAGATTGGGTAAATATCCCCTTTATACAGGTTTGGAGAAGGAAAGATACTCTTGTTTTTGTCCCTGGCTCTTGTTTTAAAATACCAGCTGCGTGCTGAAGACCTCAACTTTCTCTCTCTAGCTCAGATTTTGCTTCTGAACACTAGGACTTACATAAACATTCTCTTTCCTCTCCACTTGCATGTTTCAAAGGCACCTTCATGGTTGAATGTTTCTCTTCGTGTGTCTCCTATTTTAGAATTTTCCACAAATTGACAATTTTCTCAAGCCAAAAATCAGAATCATCCTTAAAACCTTAATCTTGTCTTTGCAGTTTCTTTAGATGATATTGCACATGCTGTTTCCTTTACAATAAGTGGTCTTCTCACCTATTTGTCCATTTAACTGTGTAACTCCTTTAAACAGTAATTCATCATAACTCTCACCAACCAGCATCTTATGTACTCCTCCCCACCAGAGTGCATGATGCTCACCTTCTATAAGTCATCATAGTCCCAAGTATATTTTGATTCATAGAACTGATCACAGTTATAAATTATAAAGTGATATAATTTCTTCATTAATATCTGACTTTCTCATTAGGCTAAATGCAAGGTACATGTTTGATTTGATTAGCAAAATATCTTTCTATCCTACTACAGTGATTAGCATATAAATTGTTTAATGAATATTTGCTAATGGAATGAATGGATCAATTAATATCCAATTATAGGGTATAGGGTAAGGAAACAAAATTCAGCATAAATTATTTCAACAAAAAATATTTCTTAGTAACAAATAGCTTATTTTAGATTCATCTGAACATGTAATCGCAAAGTAGAATGGATATTTAAAGAATATAATTAATGTTGAAAGTATTTCTTGATGAAATACTAGAAAATGAAGAAATAATCCATATTAAATGGCAAAAACCTTTTATCAATATTTATCTGAATTGTGTTTTGGAAAACCATGCCTATCAGATTAACCTTGGATTTCGTCATAAAGGAAAAAAATGATACAGAGCTCCATGAGATTCTATTAGATCTGCATTCAGTAAGTGGTTTTAAAAAATTGTATTCTCAAAAGTTTTTGAAAGGTTACCACACAGAGTTCAAAGAATTGATGAAATAAAATACCATCCAGTATGCAATAAAAATGCCTCTTTATTTGACCTTCTTAAATCAATTACTCAAGGGATACTCAGCAAATCTTGTTAAAGCCTGGCTTTTCTATAGTCTTTGTGAGGAAAACTTTCTTCAATAAATTTATTTACTAACGGCCTCTTTTAGTAGAGTGACACAATAAAAATATTTCCTGAATTAGACTAAATTGAAAAGTATCTGGACTAGAGTCCTATCTTGTGTACCCATGGCATTTTGACTTTGGAAAAAATGGAAAGGCCTCAAAACTAGAAAAAAATACATAGTTTTCAGTTCTCATGCTCTGTATTTATAGAACAGAACTTAGAAACATGATTTTCTCTTCCATGTAAAGGGAGAGATGTGAAAAGTCTTTGGATTACAAACTCAAAAATATTATATTTTCCAGGGAAGCTAAAGCCCTTATTGCCTTCTCAATGGGTTCAAATTCATTATTTATTTTTGTCTGTGTATAAAAATTTTTATTCTTTTTGGGGCAAAATATTAGAGACTAGAGCAAATACAACTCAACCTTTTACTAGCTGTTATTCAACTTTTATATCAGTATATGTATGAGTCATGATAATGATATTAATCTCACAGGTTTATGGTGAAAACCACATGTGCTTATACATGTAAAACACTTGGATCAATAACTAGCACTTGGTAAGAGCTCAATGCACTTTAACTATTATTATTACTGTTACAGAAATTTTATTTAAAATTTGTTCCCTCCAAAATTCCACAATATATTTTAAGATATAAGAAAAGTATAAGGAAAATGACAATTTGAAAATACCAGTTATCATATCAACTGAAGAAAAGTCATAAGGAACATGCAATTAATTGCAAAATGAGTTGACCTTTTTTCGATATTGTTACAGAAGAGCAGTGGATGGAAACATCAGCTGTGTGATTAGTAGTCATGGAATATTTTTATGAAAACTCAGATTTGGCTTGACCTGTTATGTCAATTTCACATGGCTGCCAGCCAGAGCAAATTACCACAAATTTGGTGGCTTAAAACAACAGAAATATATTCTCTCACTGTTCTGGACATAAGAATTCTGAAATCAAGCTATCGTCAATGCCATGCTGCCCTTTAAGGTCAAGGAAAGAATTCTTCCTGGCCTCTCCAACTTTGGGTGGCTCCTTACCTTCCTTAACTGGTGTATGCATAACTCCAACCTCTGCCTCTCTCTTCACATGGTCTTCTCCCCAGTCATTCTTTGTTTCCCCTATTTCTCTTTTGTAAGAACTCCTGTCATTGGACTTAGAGCCCATCATAATCCAGGATGATCTTATCTCAATCTCCTTACCTTAATTGCATCTGCAAAGACATTTTTTTTTTTTTTCCAAATAAGTCCATAATGTGAGGTTTTGGGGGTAATGACATGGATACATCATTTTTGGTGTCACCATTCAACTCAGTACAGTAAATAAAATTAGTAAAATTACTAAATTTCTGTCTCTTTGCCTTCTATAGTTAGAAATCTGTATTAAGTATTTTTGTTTCTTTGTAACTGTATTTTAACTTGTATCCTGTCCAAAAATGTTTGAGACAATCACATGAGTAGATAATTACATAAATAAAAAATGTGGTAAAAATACCCTCTAAAAGAATATTTTCATAAATAATTCCAATACCTGTATGACACAAATGGTTAAGTGCTAGAACACTAACCAAATGGTTGCCAGTTCACACTCACCCAGAGGTACCTGTGAAGTCAGACTTGATCTGTTTCTGAAATTTCATAGCCCTGAAAACCCTATGAAGCAGTTCTACTTTATACACATTGGATTGCCATGAGCTGGATTCAACTCTGAAGAAACTAAGACCAACAAATTGAGAAGTTATTCCTATGACACACCTACAATTACTGGATTCCTGGGGTGCAGCAATGGGCCAAGTACTGCAGAAGGTCTCTGAGGACATGAAATAAGGAGAAAAAGAAAAGCTAAGTGACATGATATTATTAGTTAAATTCATTACATTGAACTGGGCTGTGTGGAGCTTCTTTTGCTCAGAAAACCTATCTTAAATCTCAGAAATCACACCTCTACCCAACAACCACTCTTCGGAAGGAAGGTTGGGCAATCTACTTCCCTAGTGATACGGTCTTGTAAACCCAAGGAGGGTCGCTATGAGTGGGATCCGACCGATGGCAGTGTTTGATTTCTTTGGTTTGAGAGTCACAGGACAGAGAACATCAGAGCTAGGCAGAAAGCATGTACTTCATCATCTGAGGATTAGCCAGCCCTGACATCCTACTGAGGGGCTTCAGCTGCCGACAAGTAAGGGTAACACAGAAACCACCCAAGGAGAAATCATTGTCCTGGGCTAGCCTAGTTCTTAAGGTGCTTTGGAGGCACAGTGCCTAAGATATTTGCCTGCTAACCAGAAAGTCAGTGGTTCAAACAAACCAGCCCCTCCATGGAAAGAAGATAGGACAATCTACTTCTGTAAAGATTTACAGCCTCAGAAACCTAATGGGGATTTCTATGAGTTGGAATCCACTTGATGGCAGTGAGTTTTGGTTTTGGTTTAATCTTAGTCTAGAAGTTTTGCTAAACCTTTTCACTATTAGTGATCCTGCTGGTATTTGAAATACCAATGGTACAACTTCCAGTATCAAAGGGACACCCAAGCCACCACAGTATGACAGACTGACAGATGGAAGGTCGTTTCTCTTAACAGAAAGGGAAAATATAAAGGTATCCAGATTACAAATAGTCCAAAGTACATTTAGTAACAGTTGGTTTTAGAAATCAAGTCAAAAAATTACATTATTTGTAAATTGTCTTTTCAATAAATTGAAGTACTGAATATGAGCCCAGACTTTTCAGTATAAAATGATAGCAATGATAGAAAATATGTTTATGAATTCTCTGTAGAAAATCATTATTCTTCCAATATTAAACTTGTTTTTTTGTTTTGTTTTGTTTTTGTCTCCCCATGGATACTAACTTTTTATGTAATTATCAGATCTACCACCAAGTAGATGGATACCTCAAACATAATAACTGCCAATATTTTAAAAAGAAAAGAATACCTAAGCACCTAGGAGAAATTAATTTTATTTTCTACACTGTTGATAAAAGTGGGGAGAATAAGATTCTAATTTCATTGCTTATTTAACGTGCCAAAACGGTTTTGGAGACATTGAGTTTTTTTTTTTTTAATCCACATTTGCAATTTAAATAACATAAAATTTTTCATTTTTAACTATTCTCTTCATGTTATTTTTCAGGCAAATTCATTCCTCTTTTCAACTTGGTTGGGCTGATTGTTCACCTTTATAACATCCTGTTTGGAATGGTTGAAATGCATGGTCTTAAAACACAAAAAAAGGATAAATGGAATTTTTCAAACTCTCACACACATTGGTATGTTTTGACATGCAATTCTTTATTCAAATGTATTTCAAGATTTTATTTCAAACTGTAAGCTTTAGAATTTGGAAATGTGAGGAAAGAGAAAAGAAAGGCTTTGACTTACAGTATGAAATAGATGTTTTCCTTAGAGAAGTCTTCATGGGTTTCATTTTAATTAAACATCCTTCGTTTTTATTGTTACATTACTCAGTTTCACTTTATGGTACTACTTAGACAGTAAACTTTTCACATATCTGCAGGGACTAATGGCAATGAATTTAATTCAAATTAATACTATCAGTGCAATTTAAAGATAATAATGTTATTAAGTGCATTTATCACAATAGCATGTTGTTTTTATGTGCTGTCGAGTCGGACCAAACTCATACAGACCCCTCCTTGGGTTTCCGAGGCAGTATCACTACAGAAGTAGATTGCCCAACCTTCCTTCTGAGGAGTGGCTGGTGGATTTGAACTGCTAGTCTTCTGGTTACCAGTCAAGTGTCTTAGGTGCTACATTACTAGAGCTCCCCAATGGCATGCATAAGTGTACATTTTTCTCAAAATGGCTATACAAATACTTAAGGTCAAGCTGAGAAGTTTTATTTATTTATTTTTGACTGAATTTATGTAAGGATTTGGAAATCTTTAAGAAACTAGACAGTTCTTGAATTTCAATTTGTTAAAGCTTCTGTGTGATTAATATTGAGTTTTTTATACTAATTATTTGGAATTGCTAAAGTTTAATTTTGTTTCCACTGCAAAATAGGAGTTTTAATTATGTTTTATAAATATTATTATTTAGGTTGCTTTGGATGTTGTTAACTGCTGTCAAGTTGGCTCTCAACTCATGGAAACACCATACAAAACAGATAGAAGTGTTGGTTGGTGCTAACCATCACCATGATCAATTGCAGATCAGAACTCAGGTCACTGTTCTCCATAGGGTTTTCATTGCCTGATTTTTCAGAAGGAGATTTCCCTGCCTTTCTTCCTGGTTTGCCTTGGTCTGGAAGCTCCACTGGAATCTATGTAGCATCATAGCAACCTGTAAGCCGCCACTGACAGACACCAAACTCAGAGGTAGGGGTGGTGGTGGCTGACTTGAGGTGCAATGGCTGGGAATGGAACCTAAGTTTCCAACATGAAAGGTGGAAGTGGAGGGGAATACTGCCATGGAGTCACCACTGCCTCCTAAGTGGCCTTGGATAGTAAACGTATAATCAAGAAATTATATAAACCAAAAAGCACAAATGCATTGCCATTGAGTTGATTCCAACTCATAGTGATCTTTTAGGACAACCCCTATAGGATTTCCAAGGCTATAAATCTTTATAGAAGCAGTCTTCTGCATCTTTCTCCCATGAGCAGCTGGTGGGTTCAAACTGCTAACCTACTGGTTAACAGACAAATGCTTTAACCACAACACAATCAGAGCCCCTCAAGAAGGTATATAACCAAAACCCAAACTCACTGCCAATGAGTCCATTCCAACTCCTAGTGACCCTCACTGGGTTTCCAAGGCTGTACATCTTTACAGAAGCAGACTGTCTCATCTTTCTTCTGCAGAATGACTGTTGGGTTCAAACCACTGATCATTTGCTTAGCAGCCAAATGCCTTAACCACTATACCACCAGAGCTACTTAAGAAGGCATATAGTTAACCAAAAATAAATAAATAAATATACCAGTTATGTATGTGTGTGTGTG
>NW_006922017.1:2093534-2102249 GCF_000298275.1 Orycteropus afer afer
GTGTGTGTGTGTGTGTGTGTATATATATATATATATATATATATATATATATATGGCAATAAATCACCATACAGGAAATAATAATTTTCTGGTTGTGCATATACTATTTACAATATTGCCTCATGTATCTTTAGATTTTTATACCATCTCTAGGATCCCACCTCTGATTATACAACTGTATACCACATTAATATTAATTTTTCCAAATTCATAAACCCTTATGATCCCAAACATAGTATTAAATTGAGTACTGCTTTCAGTTTTCTTTAAATCACCTCTACTCCAATATAGGCAAGGAATGTGCTTTTCATTGTTATAGTTCTCACACCACCTCCACCCACTGATTTTGGTAATTAATATAAGTGAAGTAAATAGGTTTAAATCTATTTATTGCTAACTGTACATTAATTTTATTATTATTTTTTTATTAAATGCACATTAATAGGAATAATATTACCAGATAACAACCATGAAATGTGAAGATAATCAAATAACCCACCAAACAACACTTAATCAGAAATCCATTCAACTATAACACATACGTGAATAAAAATGTTAGCAACTAAAACAAAATGATAAATTTGCTGTTGTTAGGTACTGTCAAGTCAGTTCTAAAACATGGCTTCCCTGTATATAACAGAATATAACATTACCTGACCTTGTACCATTCTCACATTTTTTGCTATATTTGAGCCCTTTATTGCAGCAACTATGTCAAGCCATCTCATTAATGTCTTCATCTTTTTCATTGACCCTTTACTTTAAAAAGAGCGATGTCCTTCTCCAGGGCCTGGCCCATCCTGATAACATGTCCAAACTATGTGAGATGAGGTCTTGCCATCCTCATTTCTCCCAAAATAGATTTTGTTCATTCTTCTGACCATCTATATTATATTCAATATGCTTCAATGACACCATAATTCAGAGGCACAAATTTTTCTTCAGCCTTCCTTACTCATTGTCCAGATTTCCCACACATATGAGGTAACTGAAAGTACTGTGGCTTGGTATAGCCAGACCATAAAGTGACTTCCCCTGCTCTTCAATACTTTAAAGAGATATTTTACAGCAGATTTGTCCAATACAATATGTCATTTGATTTCTTGGCTGCTGCATCCACAGATGGTGATTGTGGATCAAAGTAAAATGAAATCCTTGACAACTTCCATCTTTTCTCCATTTATCATGATGTTGCTTATTGGTGCACTTCTGAGGATTTTTCCTTTTTAAATAGAATATTTGTGTTTTATTTTAAGGCTTCAGGTGATTTGTTAATTTTTTTTAAGTGCTTTGACATTGTTATAGTTTTCCATTGCAGCCTAACAAATTATCACATACTTACTGTCTTGAAGAAATTTACATTTATCATCTCATTTATTATTTATTATTACATTTATTATTTACTTTTATTATTTCTTTGGATTAGAATTTCAGGCAAGCCTTAAGAACCCTCTACTCAGGGTCTTATAAGACCTCAGTCAAGATATTAACTAGTGTTCTGGTCTCATTTGAGGCTTGATGTCCTCATCCAAATTCATTTGATTCTGGCAGAATTCATTTATTTACAAATCTTGAACCCATGTGGTCTGTTTCTTCTAAGTCAACAACAGCTACTTCTGCTCTCTGAGCTCAGGGAAGATCTTTCTTCTTTCAAGTAGTTCACTTCATTTAGTCAGGCCCAGAACTATGACAAGATATGATGGAAAAGCTCAATATCTTCAGCCAAAACAGGGCCAGAAGCTGACTGTGGAACAGACTGTCAACTGCTCTAATTCAACTTCAAGTTTAAGTTTAAGCCAATTAAAACAAGTCTACAAGAGCCAAAATATGACCTTAAATATATCCCTCCTGAATTTAGAGAGCATCCGAAGAATAGGTTTGATGCATTGAACCAAAATGACTGAAAACCAGGGGAATTATGGGATGACTTCAAAAATATCATCCATGAAGAAAGTAAAGGGTGATTAAAAAGATAGGAAAGGAAGAAAAGACCAAAATGTATGTCAGACAAGACTCTGGAACTTGCCCTTGAACGAAGAGTAGCTAATACGATGGAAGAAATGACAAGACAAAAGAGCTTGAAAAGAAGATTTCAAAAAACAGCTTGAGAATACAAAGTCAATTATTATAATGAAATGTGCAAGGACATGGAGTTGAAAAGCCAAAAGGGAAGAACATGCTCAGCATTTTTCAAACTGAAAGAACTGAAGGAAAAAATTAAGACTCTAGTAACGATATTGAGAGATTCTATGGGCAATATATTGAATGACACAGGAAACATCAAAAGAAGATCGAAGGAATTCAGAATCACTGAATGAAAAATAATTGGTTCATCCATTTCATGAGGTGGCATATATGATTGATAACCAATGGTATTGAAGGAAGAAGTTGAAGCTTCACTAAAGGAATTGGTGAAAAACGATGCTCCAGGAATTGACAGCATACCCACTGAGATGTTTCAACAAACAGATGCCGCACTGGAGGCACTCCCTTGGCTATGCCAAGAGATTTGGAAGACAGTTACCTGGCCAACTGACTAGAAGAGATCCATATTTGTACCCAGTCCAGAGAAAGATGATCCCACAGAATATGGAAATAATCAAACAATATTACTAATATCACACACAAGTAAAATCTTACTGAAGATAAATCAAAAATGGTTGCAGCAGTATTTTGACAGGGAACTTCCAGAAAGGCAAGCTGATTTCAGAAGAGGACGTGGAACAAGGGATCTCATTGTTAATGTCAGATGGATCTTGGCTGAACACAAAGAATACCAGAAAGATGTTTACTTGTCTTTTATTGACTATGCAAAAGCATTCAATTGTGTGGATCATAACAAATTATGGGTAACATTGAGAAGAAGGGGAATTCCAGAACTCTTGATTGTACTCATGAGAAACCTGTCTATAGACCAGGAGGCTTTCATTCAAATAGAGCAAGAGGATATTGCATGGTTTAAAATCAAGAACGGAGTGTGTCAGGGTTGTATCCTTTCACTATACTTATTCAATCTCTATGCTGAGCAAATAATTTGAGAAACTAGATATATGAAGAAGAATGTGGCATCAGGATTGGAGGAAGACTCCTTAACAACCTGCGATATGCTAACAACACAACTTTGCTTGCTGAAAGTGATGACTTGAAGCACTTACTGAAGAAGATTGAAGACTACAATCTGCAGGATGGGTTATACCTCAACATAAAAACAAAAATCTTCACAACTGGACAAATAAGCAGCATCACGATAAATCTAGCAAATATTGAAGTTGTCAAAGACTTCACATTGTTTGGTTCTATGATCGCCAGCAATGGAAGCAGCAGTCAGAACATTAGACAATGTATAGCACCGGGAAAGTTGGCTGCAAGGGACCTCTTTCAAGTGCTGAGGAGCAAGAATATCTCCTTGAGGACTAAGGTGCACCTGACACAAGCCATGATATTTTCAATCGCCTCGTATGTGTGTGCGAGCTGGCCAATGAATAAGGAAGACTGAAGAAGAATTAATGGTTGAGTTGTGGTGCTGGTGAAGAATGCTGAAAATACTATGGACTGCTGAAAGAATGAACAGATCTGTCCTGGAGGAAATGCAGCCAGAATGCTCCTTGGAAGCGAGTATGGCCAGACTCTGTGTCACCTACTTTGGTCATGTTGTCCGAAGGGACCATTCCCTGGAGAAAGATGCCATGCTTGGTAAGGTGGAGGGTCAACGAAGGAGGGGAAGGCTCTCAACGAGATGTATTGACACAGTGGCTGTGACAATGGGCTCAAGTATAGCTGGGATCATGGAGCTGGTACGGCACCAGGTGGTGTTTTGTTATGTTGTAAAGTCACTGAGTCAGTGATGACTCAATGACACTTAATAACAACAACAACCACCAGCTGCTAGTTTATCTTCTGCTGTTCCTTCATTTTTTAATTATATTTAATATTCTCATTATGCCATAAATTAGGACTCTTAAGGTTCCTCCCATTTTTTCTTTGGTAATCTTTAGAACTTCATGTTTTACATTCAGGTTTTTGATCCTTTTGAGTTAGTTTTTGTATATGGTGGAAGCATGGATCCTATTTCATCTTCTGCAAATCAGTATCCAGTAGTGATGATTTTTGTTTTCTTTGTGTTGAGGTATAACCCATACTGAAGTACTTTTCTTTATCAGTAAATGCTGGAAGTCTTCTTCACTTTCAGCAAGCAAGATGGTATTACCTGCATATCATGTATTGTTAATGAGTCTTCCTCCAATTTTGGTGCTGCATTATTTTCCATACAGTGCAGCTTCTTGGCATATTTGCTCAACATAAGTATGGTGAAAGGATACAATCCCAATGAACACTTTTAATGATTTTAAACCACACAATATCCCCTCTTTCTCTTTGAATGACTGTCTCTTCATCTATGTACAAATTCCTCATGAGCACAATTAAGTGTTCTGAAATTCCCATTCTTCAAAATGTTGTCCATAAATTTCATGATCCACACATTTAAGTGTCTTGTATAGTCAATAAAACACAGTAAACATCTTTCTGGTGTTCTCTGCTTTCATCCAAGTTCCATCCGATGTTTTCAATGATATCCCTCATTTCACAACCTCTTCGAAATATGGTTTGCATTTCTGGCAGTTCCCTGTTGATGTACTGCTGCAACATTCTATCAATCATCTTCAATAAAAGGTTACTTGCATGTGATGGTAATGATATTGCTTGATAATTCATGCTCTCTGTTAGATCATTTTTCTATATTAGTTCATGCTGGGTTTTAGTTTGATTCTGAGGAGTTTTTGTCTGCTTAGTGCATATGTGTGTGATGTGAAAATCTGTATGATGTGAAAAGGGTAGGCTGAAAAATAAAGCAGAGAAAGGGGAAGAAGGAAAGTTCCGGGGATGCCATTGTAAATTGGATGTGAGAAAAAGACCAATTGAAAAGATGACATTGGAACAAAATCTGAGAGAAGTGACAGAGTGAGCTAAGAGGATATCTGGGTTTTCAAAGTGATTTTTATGCAGTACTCATGTGATGCAATAGTATTGGAAATGGAAGAGAATCCTGTTAACAACGACATTTCAAAGTGTGTGAGAATGTAATAGGTGTGGTTAAATGACAAAGAGAGGGAATGACTAAGTGGGATGACAACATAGAGAAGTCCAGAGACTGGCAAAAGTTTAATATAGGGAGTGGTGTTTATTTTCTGGTGGTATTAATTTAGTAATCAGATTATTGATGAAGCTATATGAGGAAAATTTGAATACAGGAATCTCAGCTACAGATCCTGAACTCATGGGAAGGGCAGAGCAAAGGTGAATAGAGGCCCCTGACTTAATGAGAAAGCAGGAACAGCCAAGTAGCAAGAACTCCAGGAGAGTGGAAAAGGTGGAAATCATGTGGTTTTCTCAGAATTTACTTGTTCCCCTGTCTCTCTGTTCTGGGAATTTTTTTTTTTTTAATTTTCCCTTTTTCTAATGTCCTTATCAGGTTTTGGAATCAAGGTTACGTTGATCTTAAAAAAAAAAGTTGGGAAGTGTTTCATCTCTCTGTCTCTCTAATTTTGGTTACTGGTTATTTGTATTTTCTTCTGTCCCTTGCTAGTTATCTTTTTTTTTTTTTTTTAATTTTATTAATTTTTTTTAAGAACTAACCACTAGCTTTCTGGACTTTTCCTCTTTATAGGTGTGTTCTCTATTTCATTTTTATTTACTCTTGATTAATTTCATTCTTCTACACATTTTCCAGTTGAACCAAAAACAAAACAAAGCTAATTGTTGTTGAGTCATTCCAGTCTTGGTGACCCCATGTGTTGCAGAGTAGAACTGTGCTCCATGGAGTTTTCATAACTGTGATCATTTGGAAGCAGAATTCCAGGTCTTTCTTCTGAGGCACCCCTGGGTGAATTTGAACCACCACTCCTTTGGTTAGTAGCCGACAGCCTTAACCATCTGTGTTACCTGCTTAATTAGCTGTTCATTTTTCTAGCTTCCCGAGACAGAAGTTCAGGTCATCAATTTTCAACTCCTTTTCATTTCAAGTAAATGCATGAGGAGTATAAACTTCCGCTTAGTCTCTGCTTTAGCTGCATTCTGTAGATTCATTATTTTATCTACAAATGTAAAATATTCAGTGTCTTTAGTCTATGCTTGTTCTTACTAAAAACTTCTGTGTAATTTCTGTTCTAAAAGAAAGGTGGGAAAAAAAACAAAAAAACAAAAAAAACACCTGAATTTGGCTTGCTGTAATTTGTTCTCTGCTTTCCTCACTAGAAACTTCAAGTTTTAAGGGATAACCCCAATTAACTGCAGGAGTAATTGGAGTGCGGAATGCCTTAAATATCAAAGCAAGGTTTCAGATGTTAACAAAGTTCAATAAAGTCACTGAAAGAGTTGAAGTTCAAACTAAACTATCTTTTATGGTTCCAAAGCCAGGAGCAAACTATTTGTCCACTATGTTGTCTTTATTATTATGATTATTATTGTTTTTGTTTGGACATATAGACATTTTTAATTCATAAGCAATTAAAGCTGTTTATTTTAGCCTCCAAAATTTACTAGGAACTTTTCTTATCCAACAGTTAACTAAATTTTTATGTTTATTTACACATACTTTATTAATTTGACATTTAAAATGTGTTTCTTTTAATTAGCTGGGTCTGTTATTGTGTTGTTACTTGAAGTGAGGTGAGAATCCAGTTGAGTGTTTCTTCTATATGTTACTAATGAATTTCCCCATCACCATTTGGGTAATCTTATCTATGATAATTTGACAATTTCTGGATTGTGTTACATTCTTTTATACACTCAGCTGTGCTTCTGTCTTGTATCTTTTCTTACATTAATCTTCCTTTTGTTTTTTATTACCAAGGATCATCTTTCTATAGATAATACAGACAAAACACTTACAATTACATGAAAACAAGAATATCCCCAAACTATGTAGCATGACTCAAAATATATAATAAAATAATATTATCAGTGAAACGGTATATGACAAACTTAATGATTAATAAACTCTTCATATTATTGCCCTTAAGAGTTGAGAATTTTGCATATTATAAATGAGACTGTGACTAAAGTTCTCTTTTAGAAATAAAGAGAAAAGATTATCAAATTCCCTCGATATTTGGGCAAGAATATCTGGAAGGCAGGGGCTGTGGTTGGGAATAACCACAGTAAACTTATAAACTCCCTTGTCTCAACCTAGAATCCTGGTTGATTTGGTATATTCTGGCAAAAACTTCTATATAATGGAACCTCACACCTGGAATTTAATTAAAATGGTACTAATGATTTTTCAACCCACTGGAGCAAAATCTGAAATAATGGAAATCCATAAAATTCATTTAAGGCTAGCTTTAGCTCTGTGATCAAGTCCTCCCCCCACTTTTTTTTTTTTATATTGTGATTTGGGTGAAAATTTACAGAGCAAGTTCACTTTTCATACAGCGGTTCACATACATTTTGTCTCATGACATTGACTACAATTTACCACAATGCAACAGCTTCCCTCCCACTTCCTCCCAACAGTTATCTCTTCCCTGTGTCCATCCCTCCTTGCACTCCTGCCCCCTGAGCTCTCTGCCGGTGCATAAACAGCCTTTCTTTCTCCTATGATTGATCACTCCAAGGATTGAATCTATCTCAGGTAAATGTTCAAGTCATGTGCCCATCTTTTGCTTGTCTGGAAGCAACAGGTGTGAGTTCAATTCCAGACCCGAAGGGCAGCTAGGGGCCATAGTCTCAGTGGTTCCACTAAGCTCTATCAGACCAGCAAACCTGGCCCCCCCCTCCCCTTTTTTTTCCCCAAATGATTTTGAGTTTTTTTCCACATTGTTCTCCCTCTCTACCCAGGAGTTCCTACAGAGATCCCCCTCGGAGTGGTTGACAGTGATAGTCAAGCACCATCTAGTTCTTCTGGTCTCATAGTCATATGGGCTGTGGTTCACATGGTGTATCAGTTGCTAGGACTAATTATTTCCATGAATCTTTGGTTTTCTTCATTCTTCTTTGCTCTGAATGAGGAGAGACCCATTATTGCATCTAGATGGCTGCTTGCAAGCTTTTAAGATCTCAGTCACTACTCGTCACAGTAGGAGGTGGAACAATGTTTTGTGTAGTATATTATACCAATTGAGCTTGATGTCCCCTGTAACTATGGTCCTGAGCCCACAGTTTCAACTACTCTGTCCCTCTGGGTAGCTAGATGGCTATGACCAAGAACTGACTACAACCTTGTCCCTTGTCAGCTCAACTATCTACCCAAGAATTCAGATCATACAAATACTCTTATGGGACCATTGTCTACCAACCCTATACATGGTCTTGGGTACACTCCCTCCTTCATAGACATACCTAATAGTTCAGCCTGTCAACCAATCTATCCACCCATATACCCATGTTGGCCTTCACTGAAAATGCAGTAGTGCATGTTCAAAAGGGTTCATCTTTAATGTTTTTACCTTCCATGTACCTCTCTATGTCTTCCTCTTCCTCAATGTCATGATGTTGATCACTCACATTTGGTACACTGCCCTTCTCTTGACCCAAGTCAATACTTATCTCTACCTATTTAACAATATTCCCTCCCGTCCCCTCCCATCCCTGCTAACCAATAAAGAAAATTTCCTTCCATAGATAAACCTTTCCTTGACTTTTACAATAACAGACTAATACAATATTTGTCCTTCTGTGATTGACTTATTTCACTCAGCATAATGTCTTCCAAGTTCA
>NW_006922017.1:2102655-2104467 GCF_000298275.1 Orycteropus afer afer
CCTCGCCAGCATTTGGTATTTTCTGTCTTGTTGAACTTTGCTACTAGTGCTGGATCAAGATGGTATATCATTGTTGTTTTGATTTGCATCTCTCTAATAGCTAATGATCATGAGCCTCTCTTCATATATTTGTTGTCCTCCTTAATATCTTGCTTGGTGAAGTGTCTATTCATGTCTCCTGCCCATTGTTAATTGGATTATTAGTCTTTTTGTTATTGAGGTGTTGGGATTTTCTATAAATTCTAAAGATAAGTCCCTTGTCAGATATGTCATTGCCAAATATTTTTTCCCAATCTGTAGGTTCTATTTTAACTCTTTTGGAGAAGTCTTTGGAAGCATATAAAAATTTAATATTTAGATGGTCCCATTTATCTCATTTGTCTTCTGCTGTTTGTGCATTTTGGGTTATTCTTGAGCAACTATTTATGACATATATTAGGGCCCCTATGCAGATATACAAGACCAACTTGAAGTTGAAGACAATTAAAATGAGTCCAAGAGAGCCAAAATATGATCTTGAATACATTCCTCCTGAATTTAGAGACCATCTAAAGAATATATTTGATGCATTGAACACCAATGACCAGAAACCAGAAGAATTGTGGGATGATATAAAGAGCATCATCCATGAAGAAAGCAAGAGGTCACTAAAAATATGAGAAAAGAAGACAAGACCAAAATGTATGACAGAAGACACTCTGAGGCTTGCCCTTGAGTGGAGAGTAACTAAAGCAAATGGAAGAAATGACAAGATAAAAGAATTGAACTGAAGATTTCAAAAAGCAGTTGGAGAAGACAAGCAAATTACTATAATCAAATGTGCAAAGACCTGGAGTTAGAAAACCAGAAGGAAAGAACATACTCGGCATTTCTCAAGCTGAAAGAATTGAAGACAAAAATTTAAGTCTCAAGTTGCAATATTGAAGAATTCTCTGGGCACAACATTGAATGATGCAGGACACATCAAAAGAAAATGGAAGGAATACATAGAGTCACTGTACCAAAACAAACTGGTCGATCTTTATCCATTTCAGAAGGTGGCATATGATCTATAACCAATGGTATTGAAGGAGGAAATCGAAGCTGCAATGAAGGAATTGGCAAAGAACAAAGCTCTGGGAATTGACAGAATACCCATTGAGATATTTCAACAAACGGATGCTCCACTGGAGCACTCACTCAGTTATGTCAAGAAATTTGGAAGACAGCTACCAGGCCAACTGACTGGAAAAGATGCATATTTGTACCCATTTCAAAGAAAGGTGATCCCACAGAATGTGGAAATTATTGAACAATATCATTAATATCACACACAAGTAAGATCTTACTGGAAATAATTCAAAAATGTTTGCAGCAGTATATTGATAGAAAACTTCCAGAGGTACAAGCCGGATTCAGAAGAGGACGTGGAACAAGGGATATCATAGCTGTTGTCAGATGGATCTTGGCTCAAGGCAAAGAATACGAGAAAGATGTTTACTTGTTTTATTGACTATGCAAAGGCATTTTTTGATTGTGTGGATCATGACAAAATATGGATAACATTGAAAAGAATAGGAATTCCCAAATAGTTAATTTTATGCATGAGGAACCTGTACATTGACCAGGAGGCTGTCAGTCAAATGGAACAAGGGGACACTGCATGGTTTAAAATCAAGAAAGGAGTGCATCAGGGTTATATCCTTTCCCCATACTTATTCAATCTATATGCTAAACAAATAATCCAAGAAGCTGGACATCAGGATTGGAGGAAGAATCATTAACAACCTGAGATATGCTGATGATACAACTTTGCTTGCTGAAAGTGAGCAT
>NW_006922017.1:2105085-2106284 GCF_000298275.1 Orycteropus afer afer
GAAATGCTACTTAGAAGTGAGAATGGCCAGACTTCATCTCACCTACTTTGGTCATGTTGTCAGAAGGGACCATTCCCTGGAGAAGAATGTCATGCTTGGTAAGGTGGAGGGTCAATGAAAGAGGGGAGGGCCTTCAACGAGATGCCTTGATACAGTGGCTGTGACAATGGGCTCAAGTATAGCAGGAATCATGGAGCTGGCATGGGATCAGGTGCAGTGTGAGACCTCCCACTTTGTTTTTCTTCTTCAATAATGCTTTACTTATCCGAGGTCTCTTTCCTTTCCATATAAAATTAGTGATTGCTTTTTCCATATTCTTAAAGAATGTTGATGGGATCTGTATTGGGATTGCATTGAGTGTATAGATTGCTTTGGGTAGAATTGACATTTTCACAAAGTTCAATCTTCCATCCATAAGCATGGTATATACTTCCATTTATGTAGATCTCTTATGGTTTCTTGAAGTAGTTTTTTATAGTTTTCGTTCAACAGGTCTTTTGTGTCCCTGGTAAGATTTATTCCCAAGTATTTTAGTTTTTTAGTATCCATTGTAAATGGTATTGATTTCCTAATTTCTTTTTCAGCAATCTCTTTGCTTGTGTATAGGAATTCTACTGATTTTTGGATATTGATCTTGTATTCTGCCATGAAGCTAAATCTCTCAATTAGTTCCACTAGATTTTTAACTGAGTCTCTTGGGTTTTCTAGGTAGAGGATCATATCATCAGCAAATAGGAATAGTTTGACTTCTTCCTTACCAGTTTGGATGCCTTTGATTTCCCTTTCTTGCCTTATGACTCTGGCTAGGACTTCCAGTAAAAATGTTGAATAGAATTGCTGATAGAGGGCATCCTTGTCTGGTTCCTGTTCCCAAGAGGAATGGTTTCAGTCTCTCTCCATGGAGTATAATGTTGGCTGTAGGCTTTGCATAGATGCCCTATATTATGTTGAGGAATGCCCCTTTTATTCCTATTTCGCTGAGGGTTTTGATCAAGAATTGGTGTTGGATGTTACCAAATGCTTCTTCTCCATCAATTGATATGATCATGTGGTTCTTCTCCTTTGTTTTATTTATGTGGTGGATGATGTTGACTGTTTTGCTATTGGTGAACCCTCCTTGAATACCTTATATGAACCTCACTTGGTGATAATGAATGATTTTCTGGATATGTTGTTGGAGTCTATTGGCTAGGATTTTG
>NW_006922017.1:2107069-2133097 GCF_000298275.1 Orycteropus afer afer
AAATTGGCCTCTGATCACTGCTTTTGCTATGTCCCAAAGATTTTGGTATGTTGTGTTTTCATTCTTGTTTGATTCAAGGAATTTTTGAATTTCATTTTTTATTTCTTCTCTTATCCAGTCTTTCTTAAGGAAGGTGTTGTTCAGTTTACATGTGTTTACTCTTTTTCAATTGATCTTCCAATTGTTGATTTCTAATTTGATAGCATTATGATCTGAGAAGATGCTTTGCAGTATTTCAAAGTTTTTAAATTTATTAAGGCTTGCTTTATGGTCTAACATATAATCTATCCTAGAAAATGTTCCATGTGCACTGCAAAAGAATGTATATTATGCTGTTGTTGGGTGAAGTGCTCTGTAGATGTCTATAAGTCAAGTTGGTGGATTGTATTGTTTAGCTCTTCTGCATCTTCGTTGAATTTCTTTCCAGTTGTTCCATCTTTCGTTGAAAGTGGTGTATTAAAGTCTCCCACTATGACTGTGGTGTCATCTATTTGACTTTTCAACTCTCTTATAGTCTGATTGATGTATTTTGGGGCTCTTTCATTAAGTCCTTAGATATTTATTATGGTATATTTTCATGTTCAATTGATCCTTTAATCATTATATAATGTCCTTCCTTGTCTCATATTGTGGTTTGTGCCTGAAAGTCAATTTGAGCAGAAATCAATATTGCCACTCCTGCTCTTTTATGGTTGCCATTTGTTTCATATATCTTTTTCCAAATTTATTTTTAGTCTATTTTTGTCTTTGTCTCTAAGGTGTGTCTCTTGCAGGCAGCATATTGATAGGTTTTGTTTTCTTATCCAAACTGCAGCTCTTTATATCTTGAGTGGTGCATTTAATCCATTAACATTCAGTGTAATTATTGATAAGTATGAATTGATTGCTGTCATTTTATTATATGTTTTTTCATGGTGTCCCTGGTTTCTTTGTTCCATATTATTTTCTGTGCTGAGCTCATTACGTTTATGAATTGTGTTATCATTTCCTTTGTTGCTGTTATTTTAGTATTTACTGAATATTTTTGCTTGTCTTTTTTTTTTTTTTTTTTTTGGTGATGTGAAGGTTTATCATTTTTCTTTGAGGTTACCCTGTGATTTATAATTTTCTCCCCAATATTAGAACAGTCCATTCTATCTTGACTTCCCCACCATTTAGAGGTTCTGTAACTACACAGTACTTTCCCTCTTTTTTGGTTTGTAGTTGTCCTCACTTGCCAATTGATGTCTCTGGTTCCCTCTTTACAATCCTGTAGGCTTATTTTACTTTGGATATGTCTATAGCTGTGGTTTCTGAGTTATATCATCTTGTATGTCAATGGTTGGTTGTTATTTGCTATTTTTGGTTTTCTGTTCAAAAGGCTCCCTTTAGCATCTCTTGTAAGGTTGGTCTAGTTTATACAAATTCCCTTAGCTTCTACTTATGTGTAAATCTCCTAATTTCACCATCATATATGAGGGACAATTTTGCTGGGTATATAATTCTTGGTTGAAAATTTTTCTCTTTCATGGTTTTATATATAAAATCCCATTGCCTTCTTGCTTGCATGGTTTCTGCTGAGAAATCAGAGCTTGTTCTTACTGGTTGTCCTTTGTAAGTCATTTTTTGTTATTTGCATGCTGCTTTCAGGATTTTTTCTTTGTCTTTGATTTTGATGAGTTTGATGATGATATTTTCTTTTGGGATCTATCCTGCTTGGGGTTTGTTGGAATTCCTTGATTGGATATATTCTCATCTTTCATCAAATCAAAGAGGTTCTACTCCAACAGATCTTGGACAATTTTCTCAGTGGTTTTATTTTTCTCTTCCTGTTCTGGAATTCCAGTGACACATAGGGTATTCCTTTTGATGGTATCCCACATGAACCTTAGGCTTTCTTCATTTTGTTTTTATCTTTTTTCTGATTGATCCTTTTAAAAGAAGTATTCTGGTATTGTCTTCAATCTCATTAATTCTCTCTTCCATCACATCAATTCTTCTCCTTTGGCCTTCCAATGTGTTATCTATTTCTGACAATTTGGTATTAATCTTCTGTATTTCTATCTGTAGATTTAGAATCATTTCCAGTTTTTCATTTATTTTGTCATTTTGTTCTTATATTTTCTTCCAAAATTCTTCTAGGGTTTTTCTGTGTTTTCCTTGGGCTGTCTCTCAATCCTTTGAAGATATCTAAATATAATTCTTTTGACTTCCTTATCAGAGAGTTACAATGCTGCTTCTTCCTCAGTGATGTGTTCTGGGTCTGTGTGCTGCTCCCTTGTTTCTACCACATTATCTTGCTTCTTTGTGTGGACTGTGATGCTCTGTTGTCTCCAAGACATAGTGGTATTGTTGTATTTAGATGTCTGTTAACTGTTTGTGGAAAGCTTTCAAGGGGAAGTCAAGCTCTTTTTGGTGGTTGTTTATCATTTTCCCATTGGTGGAAAAGGAAGTGGTGGCTCTCACTCAGTAAGTGAAGCTGCAGGAGGTGTGGGTGTAGTTGGATCGTATGGGAACTGTTGCTGTCTTCCACTCATTTAGACAAAAATAAATTGAATAATCATCAAAAAAGTAAAAGCACATGGACAAAAACTACACCATGTAATCACATAGGAACAATAACCAAAAAGAGAAAAAAAACCCTGCAATATCTGGGGAGAGAGCAATTATAGAAAAAAGGTAGAGAAGGAGAATAATGAAGAGAAAAATCAGAAAAATGCAAGAAGAAAAGGAACGAATGGGGTTAACCATGAGGAAAAAAAATGCAACCAGGAACAGGAAAAAGAAAAAAAAAAAAAAAAACAAACCTGAAAGCTAGAACCTGGGAGGGGAAGAATAAATAATAGTAAAAAGGACAAAAGTAATAATAATAACAACAGTTGTTTTAAAACAGACAAAAACAAACAAACTGAAAAACAGAAAAAAAAGAAAAAAAATCAGGACATAGCAGGGCAGGGAACCCAGCCTCCATCTGAGCAAAAATACTGGAATGGAAAACTTGTCGGCCCAGAAGGTGAGTGAGAGTGAGGGATGGCTGCACCTCCATCCATCAAGAAGTTGTGAGGCATAAGAGTAACAAGTGAAATGTCGCACCTTTACAGTCATCCAGGTCTGGAATGTTCTTGGGGTTCATGACAAGTGGGGCCTGTTCTTAAGTCCCTGGAATTTGGTAGAATGCTGTCATTTTAAATATCCAGAGTGGTCAAGCCACTTGTAAACATTCAAAATGGCTGCTCCCTCTGGACTGACAAAAGTCCACAGCTCAGCCCTCCTTCCTCTTTGCTGCTTCCCCTTTTATTCCCCAGCCACCAGAGCAGTTCTCCATGCAGTGCCTGGATAGCAGGGCCGACTTTTAGGTTAATTTTTAGGTCCTACAACCACTTGGCAATATCAAAGCTGTTTGTGCCGTCAGGATTGCTGCCAGACCACAGCTCTATATGTCTTCTTTTTTTGTGTTTTTATGCAAATTCTTCTGCTAGTTGGAGTTTAGTCCACTTCTATGTCTTTCCCTTCAAGGCTCAGGGTGCAGGATTATCTTCTGTGTATGTGTTAATTGGTTCCCCTTTTCTTTGTTGAAAAGGGTCTGTACAGTCATTCTTCCTATTCTGCCATCTTACCAGAACTCTGATCAAGTCTCTTGTGAGAGAAAGTGTGGACTTACACTGGCAGGAAATAATGGAGAGAAAATATTGTAACCCAGATGTCCTCTCTACCCCTATACCCCAGAGATGAGAAAGCTTAAAGAAAGCCATAGTACTGCGATTCTTGACAATGAAGAGCTGGACATTTTGGCTTCTTTTTCCCTTTTCTGACCCACACCACCTACCACTTCTCCAAACTATAGCACTAACTGCAGCTTTGAGGTCTTGGCAGCTATCATATGAAAGATTCAGAGACAAGGGAGAGACATCTATGCTAGAGAACTCTCCACTGACCAGCTGGCACATTAAGTGGAAGGAGTTAAAGGAAGACAGAATTGGTGGTGATAGACTTGACCCTCACTGATATTTCCAAAATAAAAGAACTCAGGAAGCAACCATATTTACATGTGTTTATGTCAAAATCCCAATCCCCAAAGTAATTATTATTATTCAAATAAATGCAGTGACTATCAAAAAGTAAACTGATTAAATGATTATGGTGTTTAAAATAACAGTCAGAACTATGACTCACAACTCCCTTCCTATCTAATATTCTATCTATAAAACCAAACTGCTTCATTACTCATTATAAAGTAATAGAGTTTCTGAGTTATAAATCCCTTGACCTGGTCAATCTAATTTCCTACATTCAAAGTTTTGTGCTCAAGAATTACTAACCTCCACAAATCTTTGAATAATAATAATTATAATAGAAAAACCTATGACAAAATTATATTATATGCTTTATCAAATCAAAGATTATCAGTCAATATAATATTACAGTCTTAATAATAACAAAGGAAACAGCACACTATTTTGCTGCAAGTTCTAGGCTAGAAAATATTTCTCTGTTCCCCTTACAGGATTTTTTGAAAGTCAAATTACAGTACAATTTTGGTTGAATGAAAACATGAATGAATGAGGGTATTAAAATTGCTTAGGGTGAATTTTCTCCAATATTTGCCATAGATCAGTCAGATGTACAGCTTCTAATAAAACAGAGTATTATTCCTTAATAATTTAAAACTATAATTAATCTTTTATCCAACTGTTCAAGGAAGCATTTAGTGGAGAGATGCATACATATTTTGTGCATATGTTTGTCCTTGTCTGATATCTATGCTTCTCAAAGAGTAGTATGAGCAGAAAAAGCCAATTACTATAATGAAATGTGCAAAGACCTGGAGTTAGAGAACTAGAAGGAAAGAATACAGTCAGCATTTCTCAAGCTGAAAGAACTGAGAAAAACTATAAGCCTCGAATTGTAATATTGAAAGATTTTATGGGTAAAATATTGAATGATGCAGGAAGCATCAAAAGAAGTTGGAAGGAATACAGAGAGTCAATGTACCAAAAAGAATTGGCCAATGTTCTTCCACTTCAGGAGGTGTCGTATGATCAAGAACCAATGGTACTGAAGAAAGAAATTAAAGCTGCACTGAAGGAATTGGCAAAGAACAAGGCTCCAGGAAATGACGGAATACCCAATTGAGATGTTTCAACAAATGGATGTCACACTGTAGGCACTCATACAGTTATTTCAAGAGATTTGGAAGACAGCTACCTGACCAACTGACTGGAAGAGATCCATGTTTGTACCCATTCCAGAGAAAGGTGATCCCACAGAATGTGGAAATTAATGAACAATAGCATTGATATCACATGCATGTAAATTCTTACTGAAGATAATTCAAAAAAGGTTGTAGCAGTACATTGACAGAGAACTTCCAGAAATGCAGGCTGGATTCAGAAGAGGACATGGAATAAGAGATATCATTGCTTATGTCAAATAGATCTTAGCTGAAAGCAAAGAATATCAGAAAGAAGATTACTTATTATGTTTTATTGACTATGCAAAAGCATTTGATTGCATGGATCATAACAAATTTTGGATAATGTTGAGAAGAATGGGAATTTCAGAACACTTGATTGTACTCATGAGGAACCTGTACATAGATCAGAGGCTGTTTTTTTAACATAATAAAGGGATACTGCATGGCTTAAAATCAAGAAGGAGTGTCAAAGTTGTATCCTTTCACCATACTCATTCAATTTGTATGCTGAGCAAATAATCTGAGAAAGTGGATTATATGAAGAACATGGCATCAAGATTGGAAGGGAACTCATTAATAATGTGTGATACACAGATGACACAACTCTGTTTGATGAAAGTGAGGATGACTTGAAGCACTTACTGATGAAGATTAAAGATTACAATCTGAAGTATGAATTATACCCCAATATAAAGAAAACAAAAATCCTCACAACTGATCTAATTAGCAGCATCACAATAGATGGAGAAAAGATTGAAGTTGTCAAGGATTTCATATCACTTGGCTTTACAACCAACACCAGTGGAAACAGCAGTCAAGATATCAGAGGATGTATTGCACTGGGCGAATTTGCTGCAAAGGACCTCTTTCAAGTGATGAAGAGCAAAGTTTTCTCCTTGAAGACTAAGGTGTGCCTAACCCAAGGCATGGCATTTTCAATTGCCTCTTATGCAAGTGAGAGCTGGACAATGAATAAGGAACACAGAAGAAAAATGGATGATTTTGAGTTGTGGTGTTGGAGAAGAATGCTAAGAGTACCATGGATTGCTAAAAGGACTAACAAATCTGTCCTGGAGGAAGTACAGCCAGAATGTTCCTTGGAAGTGAGAATGGCCAGACTCTGTCTCACCTACTTTGGTCATGTTGTCAGAAGGAACCATTCCCTGGAGAAGGATATCATGCTTGGTAAAATGGAGGTCGACAAAGAAGGGGAAGACCCTCAATGAGATGGATTGACACAGTGGCTACGACTATGGGCTCAGGTATAGCAAGGATCGTGATGCTGGCACAGGACCAGACAGTCTTTTGTTCTGCTGTGCATAGGGTTGCTATGAGTGGGAGATGACTCAACAACACCTAACAGCAACAACACTTTGGCAAAGAGAAAGGCAGAGTTGAGTTACTATGAGTGGCAGAGATGTAGAGAGCCACTAGAGTTCAAGAGACCACTGTAGGCTTCTACTATGGACATGTCAAGAGCCAATGTGATGTAATAGATATTGAAGGCCTATTTCCCATTTTCCCATACTCTCTTGGATTCTAGATTGTACAGGTCTCTGAAAAGACTGCTAAATTGATTATAGTTATGAGTTAAAAATAGAATAAGTAAGAAATAAATAGAAAAATGTTTAACTTATAATATTGTTTGTAAACCTCAGTTTGTGATATAGTTAATATACCAATCAAATTAATCTTTGTCACTAATTGTCAGTGAATTTTAAGAAATATGACTTTTTAAAAATTTTTACAGAAAGCAGTGGTCATATATATATAAGGGCTTTGGTAGCACAGTGCCTAAAGCATTTAATTGCTAACCAGAAGGTTGGTGATTCAAGCCCACCAGCCACTCTGCAGAAGGAAGACTTGGCCTCAGAAACCCATTGGGGGTCACTATGAGTCTGAATCAACTCAATGACAATGGGTTTGGTTTTGCTTATATAGAAAAAATGTCTGGGTAGTTTGTCAAATGACCGAAAAAAGTTTGAAAGATGACTATATACTAGTTATGTATATAAGCTAAGTAAGAAACTATTTCTAAACCATAGTAAAATATAATATGCCAATATTTCTGTATCATATTAAAACTTCACTCAAAAGTGTTGTACTTGCAGATGTTTCTTTTCAATCACTGGTGTACAGTTAGGTACCATGTCAAACACAAGTATACGAAGTGTTTAATCAATATAAACTATTGGTGATTTCAAATGTTATGTATATTTGCAATTATCATGATAACAATCAATGCATTCAACAACATATGATAGTAACAAAACTTCTTATAGTCATGTCTACTTGGGAAATAGTTTATCATTAGAAAAATCTACATATGTTTACATGTGATCTAGTATAGACATCAAGACTCATGAGATGGGTAGAAAATAGTTTGCTTTATGCAAAATTGTTGTTCATCTCCTCATTTTAAGGTTAAATAGCAAACTTTTTTTGAAAAAAGAATACACACACACACACACACACACACAGGCACGTGATATCATTGATATTTAGAATCACAAATGCATGTGATAATGTTTCTTCTGTAATTTAGTGTTACTAGAGCTCCAGGAGCTCTGGTAGCATAGTAGCTAAGGCACTTGACTGCTAACCAGAAGTCTGGTAGTTCAAATCCACCAGCCACTCCTCAGAAGGAAGATGGGGCAATCTAATTCCGTAGTGATACCGCTTCGGAAACCCAAGGAGGGGTAGCCATGAGTCGGATCTGACTCCAGGGCACATAATAACAACAACACAGCTCTGGTAGCATAGTGCCTAAGGCACTTGACTGCTAACCAGAAGGCTGGAGATTCATACCCACCAGCCACTCCTCAGAAGGAAGGTTGGGCAATACTACTTCTGTAGTGATACTGACTCAGAAACCCAAGTAGGGGTCGCTATGAGTCTGGGCCAACTCGACGACACATAACAACAACAGTGAAACTAAGGGGGCTCTGTTGGTGCAGTGGTCAAACCATTTAGCTGCAGACAAAAAGGTCAGTAGTTTGAACTCACCAGCTTCTCCACAGGAGAATGATGAGGCAGTCTGCTTCTGTAAAGATTTGTGTCCTTAAAACAAAAGACAGGTATATGAGTTGAACATTTACGTTAGGTAGATACACTCCTTGGAGAGATCAATCATGGGAGAAAAAAAGGGCTGTGTATGCACAGAGATACAGCTAGGGAGCAGGAGTGTATGGGATGGAAGGACACAGGGAAAAGTGGCTATGGGGAGGAAGTGGGAGGAGAGCTGTTGCATTGTGGGAGTTTACAGTCAATGTCATCAGACAAAGTGTATGTTAACTGCTGTATGGAAGATGAATTTGCTCTGTAAACTTTCATTCAAATCTCAATTAAAAAAAAAAAAAAAAAGATTTGTGGCCTTAAAACTCTATGAGGCTGTCATACTCTGTCCTATAGAGTCACTGAGTCAGATGTAGCAGTGAATTCATTTTTGTTTGTTTTTGTTTTGCTTTTTTTAGAGTGGAACTATTTTCTTTAATAATTGCCTTACATTATTAGCACATATCGCTAAGAATAACATGCCATCCACATTCTAATAGAGAATTAAGATTTTGTATAAGGAGTAAAAGTCATATATTTATTAACCAGGAGGATAAAGGAACAGACTACTTTTTCTCTTCCCTTTTTTACCACTTATTCTGATTCATCATAAAATTTATAACTTCATATTTATTGCATGTTCTTATTTTTAAATGTTTTTTCTCTTTTTTATGATTAAAGACTTTACTAAAGAAAGCTATCAGATTCATTAAGCTTAGCTCAATCCAACTATTATATGTAAAAATATTGACTATGAAAAGAGACAGACCAAAATGAAGTTCATTTTCATCAAGAAGAAGTGAGTCAATAATAACTTATACTAAAGGCATTTGACTGCTAATGAGAAGGTCAGCAGTTCAAATCCACCAGCTGCTCCATAGGAGGAAGATGAGAAAATCTACCTCCGTAAAGATTTACAACCTTGGAAACCCAGTGGGGGCTGTGGGATGTGGGGTGGGGTTTGCTTTGAGTTAGAATTGACTTGATGGCAGTGGGTTTGGTTTTTCAAGTTTTTATACACAACTGTAGGAAGCACTGGTGGCACAGTTGTTAAAAGCATTTGGCTGCTAACAAAAAGATATGTGGTTCCAATCCACCAGCCGCCCTGCAAGAGAAAGATGAGGCAGTCTGCTTCCATAAAGGTTTACAGCCTTGGAAACCTTATGGAGCAATTCTACTCTGTCCTATAGAGTTGCTATGACTCTGAATCAACTTGATGTCAGTGGGTGAGATATACAAATTGTGTAAAGATGAGATAAATATATGCATAATATTTGATGTAAACAAAAGACATTTTCACATGATAACATTCATCAATGTAAAATAGATTCACTTTTTTTTTACTATAGATATCTTATTGGAATTAATTTTCCATAGACAATGTATTGCTTATTATAACTATTTTTATACTCCCTCTCTGGTCTGTGAGCAGTGGACCCACATCAAATGGCTGATTTGGAATATTCTACCAAAAACTCTCATATAGTAGGCCCTCTCACCCAGAATTCAATCAAAACAGTTGTGGTGATTTCTCAACCTACAAAAACAAAATCTATGAGAAAATAAATCCACAAAATTTACCTAGGGTCAGATTCAGCTGTTTAATCAAGGCCCTGCTAAGAGGGGGGTTGAACTCACATCCCCAGGAAATAATGGAGAGCAAATATTACACTGAATTTGTCCTCCAAAACTATGCATTGGAAACCTAAACCTTATACATGTGGATGTAACCCTATTTGGAAAGAGAGATTTCTTTGTTATGTTGACAAGGCCATATCAGTGCAAGGTGTATCCTACACCTAATCATTTCTGAATTATAAGGATTGTTTTAGGCACAGAGACACAGCAAGCACAGATGTAGATAATAAATGAAGTTAGGATCAACATGGAACTGAAGAGCTCCAGGGCTAAAGAAGCTGAGGCAAAGATCTTCCCCTAGAGCCCACAGAGGCTCTTCCCCTGTGCCCTGTCCTGAATTAGGACTTCTAGAATCCTAAACTGAAAAAACAAACCTTGGTTCTTTAAAGCCACCCACTGGGGGTATTTCTATTAGCAGCAGCCCTAGGAATTTAAGACACCATTATCTGCACTTTCAATTATCCAAATATTAGTCCTCTTACAAACTTGTTTAATCTCTTTTCCAACAGGAAATTATTTCTGAGATTCATAATAATGTTGATCTTCTTTTTTCACTTCCATTAGTGTGATTCATTTTATACAATTTATCATTTTATAATATGTGTTTTGAAATTTTCTCTGCCATGTGGCCTTGCAGGCAAGGTCTAATTTCTAGAACTCTGAAGATCGAGTGCAAATTTTTTGCCTCAAACACTAAAGCAAAAATCAAATAATATTATTGGAATTATTAACATGTCTATAAAAACTAGGTTATTTATCCTCCTCCAGTTAGTCAAAGACAATATTAAAATATTAAAATGAATATGTACTATTAAAATGCAAATATCTTTGTTGAAGGGGATTGGAAAGCAGAAATATTCATTTATTTATTCAAGTAAAATTTATCAATGACCTATCATGTGCCCACTGTTGGGCTAGTCAATAGGTTCCACTATGGTCCTTCCTTTGATGAGACTTTATTTCTAATGAAAAGAGCAAAACTTTGTATATAAATAAACTCATGAAAAAAGTTTACACTGTACTGTAAAGATATAATAGGAAGGAAGAAGAAGACTAGACAACATTAATAATGAGAGTTATCTGTGAAAACAACATGTATTCATAGAGTCTGGAAAAGCACATAACAGGCAGGTTCTTTAAATAATGAAATGAGTTATTCTAGAATTCTCTAGAGGGCCAGCATGGCTAGCTAGGTCTTAGTGACTGAGGCAGGCAGTGATGGTAGATCCAGTTTGATTGGCCAATCCAAGGCTTTTGTCTTACTGAGGAATTTGAATTCCTTATTATTTGTAGTGGAAAGTAATGACTTTTAAACAGGTGAGTAGCATGAGGTCACATTTTTGAAAGATGCTTTTGGCTGGTTGAAAATATCAGCTAGGTTGCTGTTGCCAGTCTGGGCAAGATCTTATGGTGACTTGGACTAATATGGTGTCTAGGAAGAAAGATAAAAGTGAATATTGAGGTAACTTGTGGCTATAAAACACAGAAGTTTGTGCAGAAACAATCATGAAACTAGATTCTGTCATTGCCAAATAGATGTTGTACTAGTTACTAAGATGATTAAATATAAGGATGAGGGAAAGTTAATTGGTGAAGTAATTAAAGGTATTGTTCTTGGAAGTCTAGGATTTTATAACATTTTTTTCTATGTAGAGATATTGAATAGACAGATATCTACATCAGTTAAATATGTATATAAGTTAGTAAATATTATATAAGTTAGATATATATATATTGATATACTATCTCAGTAATGTCACTAAGGATATTAGTGATTCTTTTTATCACTGCATTATGTTTTTATATTATTGGCTTAATCCTAATCCTGACTTCCCTCAAGATCAAAGATAATTTCCAGGAAATCTAATCTTCTCTTGTTTGTATCCAACAGAGAAGAGAAGGCATCTTTGTCCCAGCCCTCACATTGAATTCACTTTGATTGAAGCGACTAAAATCAATCATACTTACCCTTGAAACAATCTCTGTTTCGCTGAGCTTCAGGAAGGCCCCAGGGCAGTCAGAAGAAAGCTGTATGGTATCAGGGGGCTGTGAGCTTCTTAGGAGGATCCATTGAAGCTGCAGAGGAAATCAGCGTGGGCTGACATGGTGAGAACACAGGGTTCCAGAGACTGCTTTCTCCAAACAGTAAGAGGGAATTAGGGGGGAAAAAAGAAGGTAAATAAAGAACAGGACAGCATTTCAAACGTGTGCCATGAAATTTTCATTATTTGCTAAAAGGGATTGAAAATTCAGTTGTACGTTTTCTAACAATAAATGGGAAAATGGAAATATATAATCAGTTCTGTAATTACAGAAATCAATCATAACACAAAATGGACCCAATGAATAAATAAATATTAAACCCTTTCCCCTCTTTCCCCGAAAAACTATTAAGATGCATCCAAAAGAAGAATCTAAGCAATGCAATAAATAATATCCTCAACAATGTCTTACAAAAACTTATCTATAAGTTACAAATAAAGTTTGTTGTACTCAATAATATTGCACTAAAATTCAACTCAGTATAAAAACTTAATTGAAGACCTGTTTGCTTCAGTCCAAGTATGCAGCTTCCTGATGGTCATAATTAATTGGGAGTAGTCTTTAGCATGTATTCAGAAATGAATAGGCTGAATAGAATTTAGGTCATGTTTGAAAATATTATTTTCTCAAAAGTTTTTGCTAGATATTTGGAGATGGTGATTTATATATTTAAAATATATATCTTATATTATTACAATCCCTGATGGGTTTTTAAAGAAATAATAACATACTTGAGGGGGTGAACAGTTTTTAATTAACAGTTCTATTTGATACTTTAGTAAAGTTTTAAAATAACAACAACAAAAAAATAATAATGAAAGAAAGATAGATAATACAACTGTTAGCAGCATTCACAAAAGCAGGATATCTGAAGTAAGAAAGATGAGAGTCCAATCTACTCAGCATATTTCTCAGACTGTACTTGCATTATTGATTCAAATTCTAATTGGCAATATTTTAAACACATACTTTAGACATTTTATCTGGAGGGACCAGTCCCTGGAGAAGCACATCATGCTTGGCAAAGTAGAGGGTCAGTGTAAAAAAAAATGAAATTCTCAACAAGATGGATTGACACAGTGGCTGTTCACAATGGGTTTATACACAGCAATGATTGTGAGGATGGTGCTAGACTGGGCAGTGATTTGTTCTGTTGTACATAGGATTGCTGTGAGTTGGAACAAACTCAACAACACCTAACAAAAACAACATATGTTAGGCAATTATTGATACAGAGCAGTTCTGGAAGCAAATTGCAAATAACAAAGATGGTGACATAATGCTAATAAAATTACGTAACACATGATCTAAAGAACTAAGAAGGTTTAATTTGGAGAAGTGAATATTCTGGGTGAGGAATGAGAACTTAACATTCAAATTCTAAGTTTCAAAGAGCAGCCATGTAGAAAATATATCACGTGTGTATATGTTGATCTGATAGGTAGAACTAGGATCAATGAACATACGCTACATAGAGATAGGCTCCTACTACCTAGAGGGAAGATTGATCCTATAGTGAGAAGTTCCACATATGAAATCAGCTTCCTCAGCAAGTAATGGTTCCATGTCCTTGGAGAAATGTAGATAGAAGATATTAGTTGGAAGCAACTAAGCTTGTAATGTGTAGTTGTAGTAACTGATTATAAAATCTGTTACAACACTCAGATACTGTGTCATTCTGGTCAGAATTTTGGACCCCTACTCGACACATAACAGTAGCAACTACTATATATTGATAGTCAACCATTCAGGTTTTTTTTCTATCAACTATAATATGCCAAAAAATTCTAAGTATTGTAAAATACAGACCTCAGTAAGAAAGAGAATGCCCCTTGAAACTTGCTCTATTTGGAGAAGATACAGATTGACAATAAACAAATGCATAATAATAAGAAAAGAAAGAGGTGTACATGGTTAAACAGTGCTGCCTCATGCCTTGCAATTCATGCCCATCCATAAGCTCAGAATGTGACCTTAATTGAAAATGGGGTCTTGTCAATTACTTGGTATGACTCTTTTCCCCATGGTCTTTGTGACTCTCACCAGATTATTAGATAAAACTATGCAAATATAAGGGGATTGGATAACTTGCGAGTAATGTAAATGAGGTAACATGACATCCTTGTGGGGGTGGGACCATGCAAATAAGGTGTATGGAACCTTAACATAAGGATTGGTCAGTTTTGTACTTTCACTAAGCTTAAAATGAGCCCTCTTATAGCAGAAAAGGGGGATCACACTGTCATCAAGAGAGAAGAGCCAGGAGGTAGAGAGAAGTGAATCCTTGAACCTGAGATCCCTGTACTCGACCTCCTTGGCAGAGAGATGGCAGAGACAACTGGAAGAGATGACTGGCTGAGACAGCATGCTGAGGAACCAAGAGATGCAAGGCAGAGAAGCAGGCTTGCCAGCCCACAGAACCACAAAGCTGAATGCCTTTGGAGGCTTCCTGGCAGAGTGGGGTGTACCTAGTTGCACCTATTGGCAGAGCTAAAAGAGCTTTGTAACATTTGCCCAAACAGGGCAGTGGCTAGGCCAAGAGGCCAAGGACCAGGGAAGCGTGCCTGAGGACATAGCAGAGGGGAGATTGTCCTGATTAAAGAATTGTATCCTGAGAGTGTTCCTGAACCTGATTTGTATCCTGTTACTTCCCTAATAACCCCCATAATTGTTAAGTATTGTTTGTGAGTTCAGTGTAGTCATTGCAATGAATTATTGAGCCCAGCAGAGAAGGAGTGCCTTGATGGGGACAGCTGGTGTCAGAATTGGTAAAAAGGCTGGAAGGTGGTGGCATGTCTGGCCTTATAGAAATAAGCCTTGGGTTACTCATGGTGATTCTTCCTCCCCTTGTAAAGTTAGAGGATGATGCCACCCCATGTCCTTTTTCCAGGTCTTTGTAGGAGCTATCAGTTAAGCTGAAGTCCTACTAGATGAGGGTGGGCCCTAAATCCAGCGACTGGTGCCCTTATAAAAAGGCCATGTTAACACTCAGACACACAGAGATAAGATGGTTATGTGAAGATGGAAGCAGATATTGGAGCAATGCCCCTACAAGCCAAGGAACTCGAATGATTGCCAGCAATCCCTAGAATCTAGAATGAGACAAGACATATTCTTTCCTAGAGTCTTCAGAGAAGAAACCCTACATGCTTGATTTGGAACTTCTGACTTCCAGAACTGTGAGAAAATAAATTCTATTATTTCCAGCCCCACAGTTTACTGTAATTTGTTATGACAGCCCTACGAAATGAATATACTAGGTAAAATGCTTTTTACATTGGCTCGTATAAAATTTCTGTATTACTCTAAGAGAGTGGTTTGATGTGACAAGCACTGACTGCTGCCTGCAAGGACTGTTGCCATTGATCTTCTATCCTACTTACTTCCGCCTGCATACTCACACTGTTTCTCCCCACATGCCTTTGAATCCATCCATCCCTATAGGTCTCCCTGCTAATCTGTCTCCCAGATCACCGGGTCCTGGACACCTCTGGACCTCTCATTCTGATGCCATTTGTGTTTCAGTTCTGGATGGATCTAGTTCCATAAATAGATAATGGGCTTTTAGATGGGAGATATTAAAGCCAGGTATGCAAACACAATCAGCCAAAGGTGGCTCTGCTCATAACAACGTTATTTCAAAAATTCAGTGTCAAAGTTACTAAAGATGTGTGTTCCAAGTATTGAGTAAAAGATGCCTACATAGGAATCATAGCAGATATTTTTTTAAATGTAGGTTTTCACTACCTTAAACCATATTCAATCTTTGTAAGTGAAAACTATGAACCTCAGTTTTGAATAAATTGTTCAGGGCTGTGTATGTATTCTGAACTTTGAAAACCTCCATATCAAAAAATAAGGAAAATACAAATACCTTAAGAGAAAACTTTTCATAAATGTAAAAAACATAGAACTCCTGCTTATAAATGCTATGGAAAGTAAGATTCTTGCAATTCCATTGCTGTGGAACCTAGAGAAAGTTAAGAGACTTGCCATTCTTCTTACAATTATAATCAAGGTGCAGAGGTATTTATAATATAAGGGTGCCTACCCTCACCCAAACCCAGAATTCTATGCTGTATTCCATGGAAAGGCTGGTTCTGTTGGTGCATATATATATAAATAATAAGTCAGATTAACATTTTAAGAACTCATCTTCTAGAAAAATAGATTTGTATATTGGTCAACAAGAATTTTTGAAAAATTAAAAATAATCAAATAATACTTTTCAAACATAGTTATATTATACACGAATTCTCAGAAACATGCCTGAACAATCTTCCTATGTAGATTATAAATTTTTCAAGGAAGCATCTTTTATTTCTGGTATATGATCCTCAAAGCTAAACAGTATGCAACCCATAGTACTGCTCAATACTCAGTTGCTTTCTGGTTATGATGAGACAATTCAAACTTTAGATTCTTGCTGAAATGAGGGGTTTTATAGGATAATAAAAGAAAGGGAACCAAGGCTTTAATGTGTTACAGTTAAATCTATGCAGGGAAATAGATTGTGTCCTATATCGAGAGAGAAAGAAAGAGAGAACAAGAGGAAAAGAGGGAAGTAAGATGTCAGGAACGGGAGGGAGGTGAAAAGTAGGAGAGAAGAGAAAGAACTATGGGTTTGACTTATTTCCATGTAAATAAGAAAAAAAATATGAAAATGCATTATAAAAAATCAATTTACCAATGTCTTAAGACAAGAGAGTTTCTGGTTAAAATTTGTATGACTTTTTAGAGAACAGAATAAATCATATTAATGTAAATTAATTTCCAATGGCAGAGTGGTAGACATTGTAGATCAAGAGAAGTGCTAGCTACAATGCCTCCTGGCTTTAGCAATGGTTTTGTTTCCATAAGGCATGACAACATTGTCATTAGGTATGAGGATTTGGTACAGAGCAAAAAGCTGATATATGGTTGAATGACTGAAGCTGAGTTTTTCTGCTTAAAGGCAAAACTGTTTTAGTCTTCTCTTTATATCTTTTGATCAAACTAGACAGACTTGGTGAGTCTACATGGTGTTGTAATTGAAACAACTAATTCTATTGATGCCTATAATTACACTCTTATGTAAATTAATTGTGGCTGATTGACTGGACATAAGAATAATTCTCTAATGTTTCTGTCATAATAAGTCTACACAGAGTCGGGACGATGTTATGGACCCTATAAAATTATTTCCACATACGTCAAGGCTCAGAGAACAAAGTTTACTAACTCCGACTAAAGCTCTGAGAATCATTTGTGAGATGCACATGGAACACAGTATCTTGCAAGTTCAAAGGTGAAGTCTTAGAAGAACTTATAATGATGTTCTAAAACAGAGTAAGTAAATTTTTGAGATACTCTAAGTTCTTGGAATGGTATACTGAAAATTCACAGTATTATCAGACTTACTATTTCAAAGATCAGTGTTTAAGAAAGTACAGATAGGACCAGGTTTGCTTGTCTGATGGAACCTGCTGGAACCACTGAGACTATGGCCCGTAGCTGCCCTTCAGATCTGGAATTGAACCAACTCCTGTGGCTTGCAGCCAAACAAATGACAGGCATATGAGATGAACATTTACAATAGGTAGATACATTCCTTGGAAAGATCAATCACAGGAGAAAAGAAGAGCTGTGTATGCACAGGGAGACAGCTCAAGGAGCAAGAGTGCATGGGAGTTAAGGACACAGGGAAGAGGTAACTATGCGGAGGAAGTGGGAAGGGAAATGTTGCATTGTGGGAAACCGCAGTCAATGTCATGAGACAAAGTGTTTGTGAACTGCTATATGGAAAGTGAATTTCCTCTGTAAACTTTCACCCAAATCACAATAAAAATTTGAAAAAAAAAAAAAAAAAGACATTGTTTATCTCTTTTAAAGTCCCTACTGTGAACATAAGCCATAGGACATTAAGCTAAAATTCAAATACAGAGATTCGATTGCCAAATATTTAAGAACCAGATTAAACATATTAAAAAAAAATACTGAAGGATTTAATACAGTACATTCTTTTTTTTACTTTTATTGTGGTAAAAACATATACAAGAAGATATTTGCCAACATAACAACTTCCACATTTAGAGCTCAGGAACACTGATTACATTTTCATGTTGTACCACCATTATTGCTATCCTTTTCAAAAAATTTCCACCACCTATTAGCATATACTCCTACCAGCCACTTCTTGGAAGGAAGATGGGGTAATCTACTTCCATAGTGATAGCACCTCGGAAACCCAAGGAAAGGTCACTATGAGTGGGGTCCAACTCAATGGCATATAACAACAACAACATTAGCATACACTCAGTGTCCCCCAAACAAAATCTTCCCCTTTCCCACTCACCCCTCCTCCCACCCCTAGTAACCTGGTAACCACTATTTGGCATATATTTATGTGTGTGTATGTATATATATACATACACACACACACACACACACATATATACTGTTGTACACACTCACACACACATACATATATATACTGTTGTACACACACTCACACACACACATATATAAAGCCAAACCAAGCTCACTGTCATCAAGTTGATTCCAATTCATTGTAACCCCCAATGGTTTCTGAGGCTATAAATCTCTACGAAGTATATCGCCCCATCTTCCTTCCATGGACCGGCTGGTGTGCTTTGACTGCTGACCTTCTGGTTAGCACCCAAGTGCCTCATCCACTATGCCACCAGAGCTCTCTCTCTCTCTCTCTCTCTCTGTGTGAGTGTGTGTGTATAAATTTATATATATATATATTTTATGGAAATATTATAATATATATATAATTTTTCCAACTTATGTAGAAATTTTCACTCTCCTCTTCTCAAATCCCTGGCAACCAGCAAAGAAATTCCCCTCTATGTATAAACCTTTCCTTTCCAGTTTTACCCATAGTGGACTAATATGATATGTGTCCTTCTGTGATTGATTTATTTTACTCACCATAATGTCTTCCAGTTCATACACGTTATGCAGTATTTTACAGATCCTGCATTATTCTTTAGGGTTGCATAGTATGCCATTGTGTGTATGTACCACAGTTTGTTTATCCATTCTTCAGTTAATGAGCACTTAGGTTGTTTTCCATCTCTTTGCTATTGTAAGCAGTGCTATGATGACCATGGATGTGAATATATCTATTCATGTCCTTCCTCTCACTTCTTTAAGATATATAACCAGAAATGGGATTACTGGATCAAATGGTATTTCTGTTTTCCAACATTTTAAAGAATCTCCATACCAGCGGTTGTATAATTTTCCAGTCCTACCAGCACTTTGTGAGAGTCTCAATCTCTCCGCATCCTCACCAACATTTGTTATTTTCTGTCTTAAACTTTGCTATAACTGCTAGGGTCAGATGGTATCTCATGGTTGTTTTGATTTCCATCTTTCTAACAGTTAATGATCTTGGACATTTCTTCATTTGTTTGTTGGCTGCCTGAATATCTTATTTGGTGAAGTGTCTGTTCATGTCTTCTGCCCACTTTTTAATTAGATTGTTTGTCTTTTTGATGTTGAGGTGTTGGCGCTTTCTATACATTTTAGAGATAAATCATTTGTCCGATATGTCATTACCAAATATTTTTTTCCCATTCTATAGGTTTTCTTTTCACTCTTTTGGAGAAGTCTTTTGATGCACTTAAAAATTTAATTTTTAGAAGTTCACTATCATCTACTTTATCTTCTATTGTTTGTGTATCTTGGGTTATGCTTAATACCCTATTTATGATATAAACTAGGGTCCCTAAGTTTGACCCTATTTTTTCTTTGATGAACTTTATAGTTTTAAATTCACATTTAAGTCTTGATCCATCTGGAGTTCATTTTTATGTATGGTGTGAGGTGTGGATCTTGTTTCATTTTTCTGAAAAAAATGGATATCCAGTGTTGCCAGCACCATTTGTGAAAAGGGAGCTTTGGTAGTGTAGTGCCTAATGCAGTTGACTACTAACCAGAAAGCTGGTGGTTCAAACCCACCAGCCACTCCTTGGAAGGAAGTTTGAGCAATCTACTTCTCTAGTGATACTGCCTCAGAAACCCAAGGAGGAGTCGCTATGAGTAGGGTCTGACTCCACAGCACATAACAACAATAACAACATTTGTGAAACAGACCATCTCTTCCCCAATTAATGGATTTCAGCCTTTTGTCAAAGATCAGCTGACCCTAGCTTGATGGATCTATTTCTGGGTTCTCAATTCTGTTCCACTGGTCTATGTGTCTGTTGTTGTACCAATATCAGGCTGTTTTGACATATGTGGCTGTATAATAGGTTTTGAGATCTGGGAGTGTAAGACCCCCTATATTGTTCTTCTTCAGTAGTGTTTTGCTTATTTGGGGTCTCTTTCCTTTCCTCATAAAATTAATGATTGGTTTTCCATGTCTTTAAAGAATGTTGATGAATTTATAGATTTTGGGTATTACTGACATTTTCACAATGTTCAGTCTTCCTATCCATGAACATTGTATGTTTTTTTCATTTATGTAGGTCTCTTGTAGTTTCTTGAAATAGTGTCTTGTACTTTTCTTTGTATAGGTCTTTTGTGTTCCTGGTAAGCTTTATGCCCAAGTATTTTATCTTTTTGGTAGCTATTGTAAACAGTATTGATTTCCTTTACAGAGATTTCTTTGCTATTGTAGAGCAATCCAACTGATTTTTGTATGCATCCTGCCACTATGATAAATCTTTCAATAAGTTCCACAAATTTTCTTGCTAAGTCTTTTGGGTTTTGTATGTATAAGATCATATCATTTGCAAATAAAACCAAACCAAACTCACTGCCGTTGAGTCAATTCCAACTCATAGCAACTTCTTCTTGATTTTTTTTTTTCCTAATGTTGAACCATTTTTGTACACCTGGTATGAATCCCACTTGGTCATGATGTATTATTATTTTTTTAATATGTTGTTGGTGTCTATTGTCTAGGATTTTGTTGAAATTTTTGCATTTATGTTCTTGAGGGATAATGGCTGGTAGTCTTCTTTTCTAATGATGTCTTCCTTTCTAGTGGTGTTTTGGTATCAGGGTTTTGCTTGCTTCATAAAATGAATTTGGAAGGTTTCCATCCTTTTTTATATTCTGGAATAATTTGAATAGGATTGGTGTCAGCTCTTCTCTGAATGATTGGTAGAATTCTCTAGTGAAACTATATGGGCCACGACTTTCTTTTTTTCTTTTTTTTTATGACCTGTTCAATTTTTTCTTTCATTATGGGTCTGTTCACATTTTCTACCTCAGTGTGTGTTGTTAGTTTAGATAAGCAGTATGTTTCTAGAAATCTGTCCATTTCTTCTAGGTTTTCAGATTTGTTGGAGTACAATTCTTCATAGTGTCCTGATATTATTCTTTTTATCTGTTGATTTTGTTGTGATGTTAACCCTTCCGTTTTGTATTGAAGCTGTTTGCATCTTCTCAATTTCCTTTGTTAAGTTTGCCAGGGTTTTTTCAGTATTATTAAACTTTTCAAATAACTAACTTCTAGTCTTTTTTTTTTTTTTTAATTTTTTCCATTGTCTATTTTCTGTTTCATTTATTTCTGCCCAAATCTCTAATATTTCTTTCATTTTGGTGACTATAGGCTATTTTGTCACTCTTTTCCTAATTATAGGAGATGTTGAGTTAAAGTGTTGATTTTGGCTCTTTCTTCTTTTTGATGTGTGCATCTATTGTTATAAATTGGCTTGTGATCACTGTTTTTGCTATGTATGAATGATTTTTTAATAAGGAAGATCAAAGAAAAATTGATGTTTTTGAGTTGTGGTGTTGACAAAGACTGCTGAAAGTTCCTTGGACCAACAAAAGAACCAACAAATCTGTCCTGGATGAAGTGCAGCCAGAATGCTCCTTAGAGGCAAGAACGGCCAGCCTGCATCTCACCTACTTTGGACATTTTGTCAGAAGTGACTATTCCCTAGAGAAGGATAAAATGCTTGGTAAAGTGGAGGGTCAACAAAAAAGGGGAAGGCTCTCAAAAAAATGGATTGACACAATGCCTTCAACTATGGACACAGGTATAGCAAGGATTGTGAGGCTGGCACAAGACTTGGGTGTTTCATTCTCTTGTACATAGGTTGCTATGAGTTGGAGCTGACTCAACAGCACCTAACAGCAACAACAACAACAGAGATATTGGTATGCTGTGTTTTCATTCTCGTTTGATTCAAGGATTTTTTCCCCCATTTTCTATTTCTTCTATTACTCAATCATTTCTTAAGGAGGGTGTTACTCAGTTTCCATGTGATTGTTCTTTTTCTGTTGGACTTCCTACTGCTGATTTCTAATTTTATAGCCTTGTGATCCGAGAAGATGTTTTTCAGTATTTCAATGTTTTTAAACTTATTGAGGCTTGCTTTGTGGGCTAACATATGGACTGTCCTGGAAAATGTTCTGTATATGCTGGAAAAGAATGTATGACATAGTGTTGTTGGGTCAAGTGCTCTGTAGATGTCTATAAGGTCAAGTTGGTTGACCATATTTAGTTCTTCTGCATTTTTGTTTAGTTCCTTTCCTGTTCCATCTTTCATTGATGTTGTTGTTGTTATGTGCCATTGAGTCATCTTTCATTGATAGTGGTGTATTAATTACACCACTATCCTATTATTACCATTTATTCATCTATTTGTCTTTTCAATTCTGTTAAAGTCTGACTTATGTATTTTGGAGCTCTTTTATTGGATGCATAGATATTTATTATGGTTATGTCCACTTGTTCAATTGATCCTTTAATTGTTATATCATATCTTTCTTTGTCTCTTATGGTGGTTTTTTGACTCAAAGTAAATTTTATCAGTTATTAATATTACCACTCTTGCCCTTTTTTGTTGCCATTTGGTTGGATATCTTTTTCCAAATTTTGATTTTCAGTCTATTTTTTGTGTGTCTAAGGTAAGTCTTTTGTCAACAGCACACTGATGGGTCATGTTTTCTTATCCAGTCTGCAAATCTCAGTCTCTTGAGTGGTACATTGAATACATTTACATTCAGTGTAATTATTGACAAGTATGAATTTATTGATGTCATTTTGTTATGCTTTTTTTTTTTTTTTAAGGTGTTGCTGATTTCTTTGTTCCATATAATTCTCTGTGCTGAGCTTTTTTTTATTATTATTATTTTAATAGTGTGATCTTCTCCTTCTTTGCTATTGTTTTAGTATTTGTGAAACGTTTATATTAGTCCTTTTTTATTTTGATGTGAAGGTTTATTATTTTTCTTTGAGGTTATCCTGTGATTTATTATTTTCTTCCCAAGCTTAAAACAGTCTGTTCTATCTCACAATTTTCTTGACTTCCTCACCATTTAGATGTTCTGTAACTACACTATTTGTTCCCTCTGTTTTGTAGACATCCTAATTCACCAGTTGACATCTCTGGTTCCCTGTTTACAATCTTGTAAGCTTATTTTACTTTGGATACTTCTATAAGCAAGTTGATATTATCATGTGTGTTAATCATTTGTTTGTTTGCTGTTGTTGGGTCTCCATCAGAAGGACACCCTTTAATATCTCTTGTAAGGTTAGTCTGGTTTTAATAAATTCTCTTAATTTCTGCTTATGTGGAAATGTCCTAATTTCACCCTCATATTGGATGGACAATATTGCTAGGTATAATTGTTGGTTGGAATTTTTTTTTTTTTTCTTTCAGGGTTTTATATATATATATTATTTCATTGAGTTATCACCTATATGGTTTCTGCCAAGAAATCAGAGCTTAGTCTTATTGGTGGCCCTTTATAGATAACTTTTTTTTTTTTTTTTTTTTCCCATGCTTCTTTCATTATTCTTTCTTTATCTTTGGTTTTGGTGAGCTTGATCATTATATATTTTGGTGATTTTCTTTTGGGGGTCTATCCTGTTTGGTGTTCATTGAACTTCTTGAACATATTCTCATATTTCATCTTTCATCTTATCAGGGAAATTCCCTTCCAACAAATATTTGACAATTTTTTCTGTGATTTTATTTGTGTCTTTTTGTTCTGAAATTCTGATTACACATAGATTATTCCTCTTGATTGTATCCCACATGAATCTTAGGCTTTCTACATTGTGTTTTGATCTTTTGTCTGATTGATTCCTTAACAAAGTAGTATTGAGGTATTTGTCTTCAATCTCATTAATTCTGTCTTCCATTGATTTGATTCTATTCCTATTCCCTTTAAGTGTGTTATCTATTTCTGAAATCCTTGTATTAATCTTCTGTGTTTCTGTTTGTTGCTTTTGTATTTTTTCTAATTTTTTGTTTATTTTGCCAATTCTTGTAGTGTTTTCCTACACACAATTGTTCTGAAGTTTTGTCTGTGTTTTCCTTAATTTTGTCAGTGTTTTTCTTGATCTGCCTCAATATGTTGAAGGTACTTGTGGTAGTTAAGGTTGTTGTCAACTGGCTCAGCCTTGTTGAGTGGCTGGGCAGCTGGATGTAGTTATTCCTCATGGTGATATTGGCAATCATTTCCATGGTGGAATCTCCTATCTACTGGAGCAGCTGAGTAGCTGCTTTAAGGATGTCGTCTGCTTCCAGTATATAAGAAGCAGCTTTGAGGAAAACCCTACCTGTAGCCAAGTCTTCATTGAGTAGCCTGGCATGTTCTGCCAATTTTGGCTTTCAACAGACTTGAATTGATGGCCTGCTGTGTGGTTTTACAACATCAGGACTGTGCCTTTTTACTTGTTAACCTTGGGTTTGTCAGCCTAAGCAGCGAGCAGCTACCTAAGTGAAAAAAGCCTCCAGCTTCAGTAGACCAAGAGCCAGAGGCTGATCTGAAGCCCCAAATCTAGGAGCTTTTATTCAGCCCTTAGAGACTGGCACTTTGAACTTGGACTTCTAGCCACCAAAGCTGTAAGAGAATAAACTCCTGTTTGTTAAATCATCCCATATATTCCTGTCGAGTGGCAGTAGGTAACCAAACCAGTACTCAAATATAACTCTTTTGAATTCCTTATCAGGGAGTTCTAATGCTGTTTCTTCCTCAAGAATGTTTTCTGGCTTTGCCTCCTAATTCCTTGTTTCTACTACTTTATCTTGCATCTTTGTGTGAACTGTGATGGTCTGTTGTTCCTGAGACATTGTGGTGGTGTTGTATTTATGATTAATGTGTGAAAGAGAATGAGCATGTGTGCACAGATTTCTGTTCACCGTTCATAAGTAGTAGTTGAGGGTGAATTGAGTTGACAATGCCTACCATCTATCATTGGTCACTTAGTGCAAAAGCAAATGGTGACCCTCACTCAGCGAGTGAGGCTGTAGGAGGTGCTAGTATCTTTGAGCTGTGTTGGAACAGTTGCCGTCTTCCACTTAGACAAACAAACAAACAAATAAATAAATAAATAAAAATACCACCAAAAAATAAAAGAGCGAGAACAAAAAACTCAAACCACATAAAAGAAATAGAATGAGAAAGAGAGAGAGAGAGAGAGCCACAATATCTGGGGGAAGGAGAAGTGCACAAAAAGCACAAGAATAAAAGAATAGTAAAGGAAACATCAGAAAACTGCAAAAGGAAAAAACAAAGGATGAGAAGAACTAAAATAAAAAAAAAAAAAAAAAAAAGGCAACTAGGAAAAGGGAGACAAAAAAATTAAACAAGAAAACAAAAACCAACAAGAGCCAAGGATGAGGGAAGGAAGAGAAAGAAGGAAGATAAAAATAATAATTTAAAGCAATCAAAAACAAAACTAAAGGAGTGGGGCACTTCATGGAGGCCCTGTCATGCACATACAAGATGGAATTCCTGCTGCTTAAGAAGATGGGTGGAGGCAGCAGTTGGATGTCCATACCTCTGTTCACCAAGGGTGTGTGAGTATAAGAATAACAAGGGGAATATCACACCATTCTAGACATCAATCTCCAGTGCAGCTGCCTGTGCTGTCCTGGGAAAGTGGAACCTACTTCTATGTCACTGTCCAGGTAAGAATGCCACTTGTATGTATTCAAAATGGTCACACCCACCACTTGTGAATATTTAAAATGGTGCACCCTCAGGACAGCCAGCAGTCTGCAGCTCCATTTGTCTCCTTACTCACTGTTTTCATTCAGGTTCTTCTTCTAGTTGGTATTTAATCCACTTCTTTTTTTTTTTTTTTTAATTTTATTGTGATTTGGGTGAAAGTTTCCAGAGCAAATTCATTTTCCATA
>NW_006922017.1:2133987-2148722 GCF_000298275.1 Orycteropus afer afer
AGAGCTCCCAGTTATAACATGTAGAATTGTGCAATTGCACAATTCCAGACCTATGATATTTTCCTATAATCGTTCTTTTGATTCTGCTTCTAAGTTCTAGAATGTGTACTTAATAAAAGTGGAAAGTGTCTATAATCTACTTAGCCAGCATTCTCATTAAGTGGATCATTCTATCTATCTATCTACCTACCTACCTATCTATCATCTGTCTATTTCTGGTCATACTTCTAAAAGAATTTAGCTTGGCACTTTGATGCATATTTAGAGAAATAGTATAGGAAGTTCAAAAGTAATGTTTGTTTATATTTTATCAACATACAGTTACTTATATCTTAAGAAGGTAATGGATTTCCTGCAAATGAAATGGTGCAAGTGTTAATGCAATCATCTGCCAGCCTAAAGTTTGGAAGTTTGAATCCATGCAACAGCAACTTGGAAGAAAGTCCTGGCAATCCACTTCAAAAAATCAGTCATTAAAATTCCTGTGTAACACAACTGTGCTATGACACACATGAAGTCATCATGTGTTGGAGTCCACTTTATGGCAGCTGAAAAAGGAAGCAATTCTTTTTTGAAAGTAATCAGGTTACATAACGTTGAGTAATTAAGAAATTTAGAAGCAATAAATACTAACAACTGCTCATTGATTATATGTAAAGAAGAAATAACATTTAACTGCAAGAAAGGGATAACACTGTTCAGGGTTACTACAATAAAACTTTGCATTCTTCATTACAATGGCACTACCATTACATACTGCATTTCTCTCTAGCCTTCTAGCAGAGTGTTCATTTGCTCTCCTAATTGCTGTTACATGTAGGACAGGGTTTTCAACTCTGCAAGAGTTTGTTTAACAATAATTTACTTAAAAAGCTATCCATGTGGAGGTCTCCATAACAATGTAAAGTTCTCCCTAATGTGTAGCAGGTAATTATTTTTCTAAAGTTGAGTTGGACAATAATCTTTGTATAAACAAGACATTCCTACGCGGTCTGCTGATAATAGTTAATTAATTTTTGCCTATGGATGTAATGCAAAAATTCATTTAGATGCTGTGTATTGCATGAAATATTAATTATATTCTAGAGGTTTCAGAGCACTACAGAATGATAACAAAAGTGGGCATTGATAAGCTTTTAATTGCAACCCATTCAATTGAGTTATTATGTTTTCATAGCCCACATTTTTCATTAGTTATCTGTCAGTCTATAATATAGTTGTTAATTGCAGGAGGAACAGAATGTGTGAACTTTGTTTTCCCAATTGTATATTTGAGTTATCCATGAAGAGAAACATTGACATAAACTGTAGTTTTATCGCATTTTCAAGGCTAACAAAGCTACTAAGATGGAACTAAAATGAAAGAGAACGTGAGAGAGAACATACACAGTCTCTCAGAGCAGTCTTTCCACAATCTAAGTGGAAAAAAGCCAACTGACTCAACTGAAAGCCAAGTACAGAGAAAGCCCACATGAATACAATCATTTTATGATCATCCAATGTAAATACACTGAGATAAAAAATGATTATTTCTTTCTGTTCAAGGATAAAGTAAAACATACAAAGAAAAGACACCTTTTTTCCTTGCTTTTAAAAATTTAACCTTGAATAAGCTTTTCTATTGATACTATTTCTTTATTTTTAAAATACTCTTTTATCCAAGGACTGTTCTGCCAATAGACATATAATTTCAAATTTTGAAAAATAATGTGTAATAATAAAATTTGAAGAAAAAACTGTAAGTTGTTTATCTACACTCTACACCTAGACAATAATGATCCATTAAAAGGAAAATAATATATCTATTTTATTTAATACATGTTTTTGATCATACAGACTTTATTTAAAACTAATTTGAATCTTCTTTACCCAGTGTTTAAGGGCTGCATACACTATATAGGTCATTTTATTTTATTTTCATTTAGAAAGTACACTGCATCTGTGAGAACATAAGAACATAATTTTAAACTATTATCTGGAACATGGAGAAAATAAAGCATAAATTCTAACATTCTCTATAGTTTTGGCAAGAGAGAATGAATTTTTATTAACAGAAGAAGACCAAAGTGTCACACTACAATAACTCACCTTTGAAAACTAGAACTTTAGAAAATATTCTTTGGTTAGTTACAAATGATTTAATGTCTATTTGCATCATGGGATAGAAAGACTTTAGTGGTTGTTTATTATTAGACTTTAAAATAATAATTATAACATAAAGCCAAGAAAGTCCTTTCTGAATCACTTGCACAGCCCTTTACCTTCTAGTAAGGAAAAGCCCACTTACAGGCACATTGTTTTTTGTTAGGTGTATTTGATCAGTTCCAACTCATAGCAATCTTATATGCAACAGAATGAAATTCTACCTTATCCTCTCTCCATCATCTTCACAATAGTTACTATCTTTGAGCCCACTGTTGTAGCCAATCTGTCAATCCATTTTATTAAGTATCATCCTCCTTTTTTTTTTTTTTTTCCTTTCTTTTTTCTCTTTTGGTGATTGCTCCTGTGTGTTTATGCAACTGTTTGTTATCAACTTGCTTTTACTTTTTTGATGGTTTTTTTTTTTTTTTTTTTTGACCCACTACTTTACTAAGCATCATGTCCTTCTTCAGGAATTAGTCCTTCCTAAGGACATGTCTAAAGTAGATGAAGTCTCTCTCTCCATTCACGCTTCTGAAAAGCATTCTGTGGGAGTTCTGGTAAGATGGCAGAATGGGCAGAAAAACTATACAGATCCTCTTCAACAAAGAAAAGAGGAACCAATTAACACAGATACAGAAGATAATCCTGGAGCTCTGAGCTTTGAAAGGAAGGATACAAAGGTGGACTAAACTCCAACTACTTGAAGAATCTGCGTGAAAACACTGAAAAAGGAGACATATGGAGCTGTGAACTGTCAGTGATCCTGACAGCATGGACCAATTGGATATTGCCAGGTGGTGTTAAGATCTAACAGTTAACCTAGAAATTGACCCTGCTAGCCAGGGCTGCACGGAAGACTGCACTGCTGGCTGGTGAATAAAAGGGGAAGCAGCAAAGAGAGAGACAGGCTGAGCTATGGACTTTTGGCAGTCCATAGGGAGGAGCCATTTTGAATGTTTACAAGTGGTTATACTATTTTTGATATTTAAAGTGACAGCATTCTCTTAGATTCCAGGGACCTAGGAGTAGGTTCAACTTGCCAGGGACCACAAGGACATACTGGGCACTGAGGACTGGAAAGGTATGATATTTCCCTTGTGCATAGCACTCTTATACTCCATACCCTCATGGTGAATTGAGGTGCAGTCATCCTTCAATCACTCCCACCCACATTCTGGGCTGGTAGAATTCCATCCCAGTCTGTGTGCTCTGACAGAGCCTGGATGCCCTGCCCCAACCCGCCCAGATTTTTGTTTGTTTGTTTGGTTTTGTCTGTTTTAAAGTTATTTTTTCCCTCCTTTTTATTATCATTCTTTCTTCTTCCCTTCCCAGGTTCTAATTTTCAGCTTTTTCACTCTTCCCTTTTCCTGATTCTCAATTTTTTTCTTTCTTGTGGTTCTCTCCATTCCTTATTTTTCTTTTTGCATGTCCCCATTTTTTTCTTCATTATTCTCCTGCACTACCTATTTTCTTTTATTGCGTCCTGCTCAGATATTGCAGGGTTTTTCTTTTTTCCTTTTTATATTCATATTTCTTTGGACTTTTTAAAGTATTCCTTTAAATATTTTCTCTCATTTATTGTCTTTCTTCTATTTATTTATTTATTTTTCTCTTTTTGGTGATTCTTCCTATGTGTTTCTGCACTGTGAGTTTTTTGTCCTCTTGCTTTTATTTTTTTGATGGTTTTTTGATTGCTGTACCCACACCTTCTGCAGCTCCACCTACTGAGTGAGAGCCACCACTTCCTTCTGCACCAACTGGCCAATGATACATGACCATCAGTAAGAGTCTGACTCACTCATAACTGCTCTTCCAAAACAGTTAACAGAGATCTATGTAGCCACTCTTTTTCTCTATTACCCCACCAGGATAAAAGTGGTTGGTGCATAATTGATGCTGATTAGTGAATAATGGGGCACAGTACTCTACTTACTCAGATATAACCAAAAAAAATACAAAGAAAGTGAAAATCTTGGGTGAATCACTCCAACATAAAATGTTTTTCAGAGACAACTGACCATCATAGACCACACAAAGAGCAAGACAAAGCAGTAGAAACAAGGGAGCAGGATATAGACCCAGAACACATCAGAGGAACAAGCAGCATTGGAACTCCCTGATAAGGAATTCAAAAGATATATTTAAGTACCTTCAATGGATTGAGTGACAGATCAAGGAAAATGCTGACAAAATTAAGGAAAACACAGACAAAACCCTAGAACAATATCAGAAGAAAATACAAGAACAAAATGATAAAGAAAAAAATAGAAATGATACAAAATCTACAGATAGAAATTCAGAATATTAATATAAATTTTCAGAAATAGATTACACATTGAAAGGGCAAAGGAGTAGAGTTGATGCAATGGAGACAAAATTCATGAGATTGAAGACAAATACCTGAATGCTTCTTTGGAAAGGCATCAGTCAGAAAAAAAAGATCAAAACAAAATAAAGAAAGCCTAAGATTAATGTGGCATACCATCAAGAGGAATAACCTATGTGTAATTGGAATTCCAGAACAGGAAGAGGAAAAGAAAACCACTGAAAAATTGTACAAGATTTGTTGGAAGAAAACTTTCCTAAGGTAATGAAAGATGAGAATATATCCATTCAGGAAGTCCAATGAACCCCAAAGAGGATAGAATTCAAAAGAAAATCACCAAGACATATTATCATCAAACTCATAAAAGTGATGTATTGAAGTCCAGACTAACCTTACAAGAGATACTAAAAGGAGTCCTTTAAAAAGAGAACCAATAATAGCAAACAACAACTGACTATTAATACACAAGACGACATAACCCAGAAACCAACCCAATATGGGAGAATCCAAAGTAAAATAAGCTTACAAGATTGTAAACAAAGAACCAGAGACATCAATTGGCATATGAGGACAAGTATAAACCAAAATGAGGTAAAATACTAAGGAGTTATAGAACTTCTAAATAGTGAAGAAGTCAAGAGAGTTGCAAAATAGAATGGACTGTTCTAAACTTGGGGAGAAGATTCTAAATCATAGGGTAACCTCAAAGACAAATGATAAACCTTCTCATCACATTAAAAAAGAGGACATGCACAAATATTCAGCAAATACTGAAAAAAAGCAAAAAAGGAAATGATAACATGATTCATAAACATAATGAAAATTATGCAACAAAGAAAGCAGGAACACCATGAAAATTATATGCAACAACAACAACAACAACAAAAAAAAAAACAGGAACAGCATGAAAAAACACATAACAAAATGACAGCAACCAATTCATACTTGTCAATAATTACACTGAATGTCAATGGATTAAATGCACCACTCAAGAAATGGAGAGTTGCAGAATGGATAAGAAAACATAACCCATTGATATGTTTTCTATAAGAGACACACCTTAGAAAGACAAAAGTAGACTAAAAATCAAAGGTTGGAAAAAAAGATTTTCAAAGAAATGGCAACCAAAAAAGAGCAAGAGTGGAAATATTAATTTCTGATCAAATTGACTTTAAGACAAAAGCCACCATAAGAGAAAAAGAAGGACATTATATAATGATTAAATGATCAATTGAAAAGAAGATATAACCATAATAAATATCTATGGACCCAATGAAAGACCCCCAAAATACATAAATCAGACATTAACAGAATTGAAAAGACAAATAGATGACTCCACAGTCATAGGTGGAGACTTCAATACATCACTTTTAATGAAAGATACAACTGGAAAGAAACTCAACAAAGATGCAGAAGAGCTAAACAATACAATCCATGAACTTAACCTTATAGACATCTACAGAGCACTTCACCTAATAATAGCACAATATACATTCTTTTCCAGTGCATGTGGAACATTCTCTATGATAGACCATATGTTAAGCCATAAATCAAGCCATAATAGATTTCAAAACATTGAAATACTGCAAAGCATCTTCTCAGATCACAATGCTATAAAATTATAAATCAACAAAAGGAAGATCAACAGAAAAGGAGCAAACACGTGGAAAGTGAACAAAACCCTCCTTAAGAAAGACCAGGTAAGAGAAGAAATAAAAAATGAAATTCAAAAATTCCTTGACTCAAACAAGAATGAAAACACAACATACCAAAGTCTTTGGGACATAGCAAAAGCAGTGATCAGAGGTCAATTTTTAGTGATAAATGCACACATCAAAAAGAAAAAAGCCAAAATCAACAATCTAAAGCAACATCTCCAACAATTAGAAATGGCAAATTTAACAAAGGAAAAGAAGGAGAGAATACAAATAAGACAAATAAGAAATGAAATGGATGACATCACATTAGAACCAACCAAAATAAAAAAAGATAATATCAGGATACTATGAAGAACTGTACTCAAACAAATTAAAAAATCTGGAAGAAATGGACAGATTTCTAGAAAGACACTGCTTACCTAAACTAGTACAGAGCAAGGTGGAAAATTTGAACAGACCCATAACAAAAGAAGAAATTAAACAGGTCATAATAAAATTACCAACAAAAAAATGTCCTGGCCCAGATGGTTTCACTGGAGAATTCTACCAAACTTTCAGAGAAGAATTGACATCAATCCTATTCTAACTTTTCCAGAATACAGAAAAAGATAGTATCCTCCCAAATTCATTTTATGAAGAAAACATCACCTTGATACCAAAACCAGGCAAATATGTTACTCAAAAGGAAAACTAGAAACTAATATCCTTCATGAATAGAGATGCAAAAATCTTCACCAAAATATTAGCCAATTGACTCCAACAGCATATGTAAAAAATAATCCATTATGACCAAGTGGGGTTCATATCAGATATGCAAGGATACTTCACATAAGAAAAACAATCAGCTTCATCCATCACATAAATAAAACAAAGGGAAAGAACCACATGATCATTTCAACCAATGCAGAAAAAGCACTTGACAAAATCCAACACCCATTCCTGATAAAAACTCTCACCAAAATAGGAATAGAAGGGACATTCCACAACATAATAAAAGGCATATATGCAAAAGCAACAGCCAACATTATTCTCAATGGAGAGAGACTGAAACCACTCCCCTTGTGAACAGGAACAGACAAAAATGCCCTCTATCACCACTTCTATTCAACGTTGTATTAGAAGTCCTAGCTAGGGCAATAAGGGAAGAAAGGGAAATCAAAGGCATCAAAATTGGTAAGGAAGAAGTAAAACTATACCTATTTGCTGATGGTATGATCTTATACCTAGAAAACCCAACAGCCTCAGTAAAAAAAATCTACTGGAACTAATTCACAGATTTAGCATAGTGGCAGGATGCAAGATCAACATAAAAAAATCAATTGGATTCCTCTACACCAGTAAACAGATTGCTGAAAAAGAAATAAGGAAACCAATACCATTTACAATAGCTAACAAAAAAATAAAATATTTGGTAATAAATCTTACCAGGGACACAAAAGACCTATGCAAAGAAAACTACAAAACACTACTTCAAGAACCCATAAGAGATCTACATAAATGGAAGAACATTACCATGCTCATGGATAGGAAGACTGAACATTGTGAAAATGTCAGTTCTACCCAAAGCAATCTATACATTCAATGCATTCTCAATCTAGAGCCCGTTGGCCTTCTTTAAGGATATAGAAAAACCAATCACTAACTTCATATGGAAAAGAATGATACCTTGGATAAGCAAAGCACTATTAAAGAAGAAGAACAAAGTAGAAGGTCTCACACTGCCAGATCTCAAAACTTACATACAGTCACAGTAGTCAAAATTGTCTGGTATTTGTACAATGACAGACACAAGACCAATGCAACAGAATTGAGAACACAGAAAAAGATCCATTGACCAATGGTCAGCTGATCTTTGACAGAGAGCAGAATCCATTAAATGGGGAAGAGAATGTTTGTTTAATAAATGGTACTGACAAAATTGGATATCCAATTTGCAGAAAAATGAAACAAGATCTGTACCTCACACCATAAACCAAAACTAACTCCAGATGATCAAAGACTTAAATGTGAAACCAAAAATGATAAAGTTCCTCAAGAAAAACTAGGGTAAAATTTAGGGGCCTAATATTTGACGTAAATAGACTATCAAGCATAACCTAAAATGCACAAATGGCAGAAGATAAACCAGATGAATGAGAGCTTCTAAACATTAAATTCTTATGTGCTTCCAAAGACTTCTCCAAAACAGTCAAAAGAGAACCTACAGATTGGGAAAAAATATTTGGCAAGGACATATGACAAGAGACTTATCTCTAAAACTTATAGAAAACTCCAACACCTCAACAACAAAAAGACAAATAATCCAATTAAAACATGGGCAGAAGACATGAATAGACACATCACCAAAGAGAATATTCAGGCAGCCAACAAATACATGAAGAAGTGTTCACTATCATTAGCTATTAGAGAAATGCCAATAAAAATCTTTCCCTAGCACTAGTTGCAAAGTTCAACAAGACAGAAAATAACAAATGCTGGCAGGGATGTTGAGAGATTGGGACACTCACCCACTGCTGGTGGGGCTGTAGAATGATACAAACACTGTGGAAAGCAGTAGGGCGATTCCTTAAAAAGTTGGATTAGAAATACCATTTCACCCTCCAATCTCATTACTAGGTATATATCCTAACAAAATGAGAGCCAGGATAAGAACAGATACATGCACACCCATGTTCACTGCAGCACTATTTACAATACCAGAAAGATGGAAACAACTTAGGTGTCCATCAACAGAAGAATGGATAACCATACTATGGTACATGCAAACTATGGAATATTGTGCAACCCTAAAGAATAACGTGAAATTTTCAGAATACCACATGACATGAATGAACTTGGAGGACATTCTGCTGAGTGAAATAAGTCAATCACAGAAGGACAAATATTGTATTAGTCTATTATTGTAAAAAGTCAAGGAAAGGTTATACATAGAAGAAAATTTTCTTTGTTCATTATCAGAGGTAGGAAGGAAAGGGAGGGAACACTGCTAGATAAGTAGAGACAAGTATTGATTTGGATGAAGGGAAAGTCAATGTACCACATGTGAGTGAACACAAAGTGATATTAAGGAAGATGACATAGAGAGGTACATGGGAGGTACAAAAAACAAAGGTGAACCCTTTTGCACATAAAGTAACTCATTGTCAGTGATGGCAACATTGATATACAGGTGGATAGATGGCTAGACATGCTGAATAACTGGTTATGGCCATGCAGATGGCTGCGTGCCTGTGACCATGTATAGGGTTGGCAGACCATATTTCTACAAGTGTATTTGTATGTTCTGTAAGGATTTCTAGGTATATAGTAGAACTGACAAGGGACAAGTTTGTAGTTACTTCTTGGCCACAGTCAGCTACCCAGAGGGAATGAGTAGTTGGACCTGTGGGCTTGGGATCATGGTCTCAGGGGACATCAAGCTCAATGGCATAACATACTACACTAAAACATTGTTCCACATCCTATTTTGGCAAGTAATGTGGGATCTTAAAAACTTGCAAACAGACATCTAGATGCAACGATGGGTCTCTCCTGTCCAGAGCAAAGAAGAATGAAGAAAAACAAAGACCTGTGGAAACAGTTAGTCCACCAAGGGATTGGTACACCATGTAATCCTCAGCCTACATAACTGTGAGACTAGAAGATCTAGATGGTACCCAGCTACCACTGTCAACCACTCAGAGGGAGATCTATGTAGGAGATTCTGGATAGAGTGTAGCAAAATCCAAAATCATAAAAAAAAAAAAAAAAAAAAGGACCATGTTTGTTGGTCTGATAGAGCCTGGTAGAACCCTGAGACTATGATCCCTAGCTGCCCTTCAGGTCTGGAATTGAACCCACTCCTGTGGCTTCCAGCCAAACAAAGGCAGTCATACGGGCTGAACATTTACGTTAGATAGCTACTCCTTGGATAGATCAATCAGAGGAGAACCAAGGGCAGTATATGCACAGGGAGACAGCTCAGGGGGCAAGAGTGCATGGGAGGGAAGGATACAGGGAAGAGGTGGCTATGGGGCAGAAGTAGGAGGAAGGCTATTGCATTGTGGGAGATTTCAGTCAATGTCATGAGATGAAGTGTATGTGAACTGCTGTATGGAAGATGAATTTGTCCTGTAAACTTTTAGCCAAATGACAATAAAAATTTAAAAAATAAAATAAAATAATAAAAAGACTAAATAAAAAGTATTCTGGTTGTACTTCTTCCAAGACAGATTTGTTTGTTCTTCTAGAAATTCTTGGTACATTAAATATTTTTCACCAACACCATAATTCAAAAGCATCATCTTTAGTCATTGCCCTGTTTTCCTGTGCATGCGAGATGAATGAGAATGTCATGGCTTAGGTCAGGTGTACTGTAGATCTCAAAGTGATATCCTTGCCTTTTAACATTTTAAAGATTTTCACAATAGATTTGTCCAATGTAATATGTCCTTTGATTTCCTGACTGCTGCTTCAAAAGGTATATATTGCAGATATAAGTAAAATTAAACTGTTGGTAACTTTATCTTTTCTGTTTATCATGATCAAGTTTATTGGTCCAGTTGTATGTTGTGGTGTCATTTACACTGAAGGCTGTAGTCTTTGATCTTCATCAGTAATTGCTTCAAGTCATCTTCACTTTCATCAAGGAAGGTCTATATCATCTGCATATCACAGGTTGACAATGAGTCCTTCTCAAATCCTATTGATATGTTCCAGCTTCTAAGATTATTTGCTCAGCATAAAGATTGATCAAAGAGGAAAAAAGATACAATGCTGATGCACACCATTTCTGATTTTAAACCATGAAAAGAATGAGAATTACAGAACACGTAATCGTGCTCATAAGGAACTTGTCCATAGATCAAGGGCTAGTTGCTAGAACAGTAACAAGGGGATATTGCCTGGTTTAAATCAGAAGGGGTATATCAGTGTTGTAACCTTTCTCCTTACTTATTCAAGCTGTATGCTAAGGAAATAATCCAAAAACCTGGACTGTACAAAGAAGAATGTGGCATCAAGATTGCAAAAAGACTCATTAACAGCCTGTAATACGCAGATTAAACAACCTTGCTTTTGCAAGTGAACAGAACTTAAAACACTTACTGATGAAGATCAAAGAGTATAGCCTTCATTAAGGATTTCACCTCAACATGAAGAAAACTGAAATCCTCATCACAATTGAACCAATAAGCAACATCACGATAAATGGAGAAAAAAATGAAGTTGTTAGGGATTTCATTTTACTTGAAACCACAGTCAATACCTATGGAAGCAGCTGTCAAGAATTCAGTGTCCTATTACACTGGGAAAATCTGCTGCAAAAGACCTCTTTAAAGTGTAAAAGGTCAGAGATGTTAATTTGAAGACTAAACTGTGTCTCACTGAAGCCAAGGTATTTTCAATCACCTCATAGGCATGTTAAAGCTGGACAATGAATAAGGAAATAGAAAAATAATTGATTCTATTGGCTATTAGTGTTACCTAGGACATGGGTGGAAGCTCTGGTAGCATAGTACCTAACGCATTTCACTGCTAACCAGAAGGCTGGTGGTTCAAATCCACCAATCCCTCTTCGGAAGGAAGATTGAGGAATCTACTTCCATAGAGATACCACCTCGGAAACCCAAGGAGGGGTCACTTGGATTGGATACTTCTTAGGGTGGTACTTCCATATATAAAATCTTATCATTCTTAGGCCCACAGTATATGCTTAAGTATCAAGACTCAGCATCCTGATTGTCTGGTTTCAAGTCCACCTCTGTTACTTATGAGGTTATTACCTTGAGACGTTATTTATCCTCTCAATGCCTCAGTTTCACCATCTATAAAAAGAAAATCTCAATAGCACATGCCTAATAGAATCATTGTTGTAAATAAATGCATTAAAATATATAATATGCCTAGAAAAGTATATTGCATCTGTTATGTGCTCAATCTATGATTAAAAAAAAAAAAGAACAAAAAACCCTCATTGCTGTCGACTGCTGTCGAGTTGATTTCAACTCATAATGACCCCTCCTTGGGTTTCTGAGGTGGTATCACTACAAAAGTAGATTGCCCAACCATCCTTCTGAGGAATGGCTGGTGGGTTTGAACTGCCAGCTTTCTGGTTAGCAGTCAAATGCTTTAGGCACTATGCCACCAGAGCTCCTAAGACTCACTTAGTAAGTTAAAAAAAAATAAAATAAAAAGACCTCCAAGGATTCCTCTCCGAAGCTTCTGATTTATCTGGATGTGGTTGGGACCTCACTGTGGTGCATATGATTCCAATGTGCCAGCAAGGTCAATGCACATAAAAGATTTAAATGTACATAACGTCTAACAGAAAAAGATTATCATTGCACTCAGCAGTTTGCTCAAAAAATTTCTGAGTCAGATGAAGACCCCTGCAATGTAACCCTGGTCAAGTCACCTAATTTTTCAAGGCCTGCTTTCTTATCTATATTCCTGGCATAAAACTGCCATCCTCAATGTCTTTGCATGAGATGGGGAACAGTCACTGATTCCCTCTTCACCCATGAGGGTAGCCATGATAGGCCAGGTACCAGCAGCAACATTCAGAAATATGAATCCTAATGAACAGAGTGGCTTTCAAAAATTTCTTCAAAATAAAATTATCAAACAGAACAAGTATCTGCCCTTGGGATTTTTATAGCTACCATCCATACCAATAATAGTTGGAAGTCAAGTGCTGACCTCAGATGAGTAACAATGAAATGTCAAGAAATAAAGTCTTTTTCTAAAAGCTGAGTCCACATTTCTTTTCTCTACTTTTGTCTCAGAAAGCAAATATAAGTATGCCTCGGTAAGAGAATACTTAAACAGGCTTTGTTGAAATTCAGCTGTGCAGTTATATAAGAAAATGAAGAAATGTAAAGAACTATTATGTTTGGAATACTAATGTCATTAAGCAATCTGTTTTTTCGTGGTGGTTTTGTTTACTCAGGGAAAAAGGCATACTCTGTGCAAATGCATTACATGTACTCTTTAAGGTAACCACAAGAAATGATACAGTTCATTCATTTTTTGTGTTTTATGGTTTTGAGTTAACTAGAATACTTCAGAAGTCAATTGTTTTGGGATATATTATAAGTATTATGTTCAGATATTCTGAGGCAATTTGCCAAGTCCTCCATGATGAAATAGATATACATTTTTATGTCTCTCTTGTTTTTTCCTCTTTTGATCATGAACTTAAATTGACTTCTCTTAAAGGCTGTATCTGTATAACTTCATTGACTGTTTTCCTCTTTTGCTATTCTTCAAATAGACCAAGACATTGACGGAAACAGTTTTACCTGGTAACATAGTACGTAAGGCATTTGACTGCTAACCAGAAGGCTGGTGGTTCAAACCCACTAGCCACTCCTCAGAAGGAAGGTTAAGCAATCTACTTCTGTAGTGATACTGCATTAGAAACACAAGGACGGGTCACTATGAGTTGGGTTCGACTGGATTACAGTGAGTTTATTGTACATGTTTCTTGTCTTAACTATTCCTGTAAATCATACTCGTAGCCAATTCATTTGCTATTCTGAGAAAAAAATTAAATCTCTTTTAAAAAGGTAATAAAAACTCAACTTTGTGTAAATAAGTCTGTTTAGGAAGAGTGAAATTAGTACAATTTTGAGACAAATGTTATATATGTATTATGAAGGAGCCCTAGTGGAACAGTGGTTAAGCAGTCAGCTGCTAACTGAAAGACTGGCAGTTCGAACTCACCATCCCCTCTGTGGAAGAAAAGACTTACAGCCTTGGGAAGCCTGTGGGCATTTCTGCTCTATGAGTCAGATTAGACATCATGGCAACAGATTTTGGGTATATGTATTATATGTGTATACTTTGTAAACATAAAAATAAAAGATATTTTAAGAATAAATTATACATGTTTATTAATTATCACTTACCCATAAATGGTCAGCTTTTTAAGTTGTATATAACATCTGATGTAATAATTTCTCATTTATATTTTTATCCTTAGGACCATAATAACATACACAATTAGTAATTTGTCTGAGGACAATAAGTCAAATGGAAGCATAAAGGATAAATTTTTCTTGTTCAGTAAACTTTACTCTAATGTGCTAATGGCCACAAATGAGGGCTGCATGCATCAACTTAATAAATTATTGGCTGGAAAGGAGAACTATGGACAAAGAATTATTTTAAAATGTCCCTTTCTTCATGGATAAACAGCACTGCATTTATTTTAAAATATAATGCATTTAGGGGAGTTCCGGCAAGATGGTGGACTAGGCAGAAGGATTGCATAGACCCTCTTCAACAAAGAAAAGGGAAACCAATTAACACAGACACAGAAGATAATAGTGGACCCCTGAGCCTTGAAATGAAGGATACAGAATTGGACTAAACCCCAATTAGCAGAAGAATTTGCGTGAAAATACCAAAAAAAGGAGACATACGGAGCTGCGGTCTGACAGCGAACAGAGTGACCCTGACAGTATAGGCGGCTCGGAAATCCCTGACTGGTGCAACCCCAAGGACACTCGGGGCCTGCAAGACTGAAAAGGTACGACATTCTTCTTGTTACTACACCCTATACCTGCTTGGTGAACGGAGGTGTGGCCAGCCCCACTCCCACCTACCTTCTGGGCCCACAGGAA
>NW_006922017.1:2152312-2181094 GCF_000298275.1 Orycteropus afer afer
TGAACTGCTGTATGAAAAGTGAATTTACTCTGTAAATCTTCACCCAAATCAAAATAAAATTAAAAAAAAAATATATATATATATAATGCATTTAAGGTCCTGATCAATTTCATACTAATGAGAAAACAATTAGAAATTAGTAAGTAGTTTTCTTCTCAAATGTCAAAGAAAATTGTAATTGTTGAAGGTGAACTCAGCATTTAGCAAAACTGAGGATTTAAAATTTTACTTTTTCCTAAATCTAAGCTCTCTCAATTGTTTTAAAGTATAAATGCATCTTTGCTTGGTATGATGTGAAATATAAGGTGATATATAAACATAATTTATAAGTAACATGTTGCTGTTGTTGTTGTTAGGTGCCGTCGAGTCGTGTCTGACTCATAGTGACCCTATGTACAGCAAAACGAAATACTTCCCAGTCCTGTGTCAGCCCCATAATCTTTGGTATACCTGAGCTCATTGTTGTACCCACTGTGTCAATCCATCTCATTGAGTGCCTTCCCCTTTTTCGTTGACCCTCTACTTTGCCAAACATGTTATCTTTCTCCAGGTAATGGTCCCTTCTGACAACATGACCAGGGTAAGTGAGATGAAATCTGACCATTCTTGCTTCTGAGGAGCATTCCGACTGCACTTCTTCCAAGACAAATTTGTTAATTCTTTTAGCAGTCCATGGTAAATTCAGCATTCTTCTCCAACACCACAACTCAGAAGCACTGACTCTGCTTGGTCTTCCATATTCCTTGTCCAGCTCTCACATGCATATGAAGTGATTGAAATGCCATGGCTTGTGTCAGGCCAGAACAGATAAGGGGGAGAGCCCCCAGGCAGGAAGTGGTGGCAGCCAGTGCTGATGGCTTATTGTGTAAGTAAAATATATGATAATTATTAATCAATGTACTATTTGTTTTCCTATTCTGCCCACATGTTTTTTATTTCATCCTTAGGGTATGACTCAATAGATTTGGTGGCTTTTAACTCAGTTAATCTATATACTTGTTTCATGTCTTATTCCTTCTTGTTTATAATGTATTTTCTCCAATTTACCCTTGCCTTTTACCAATAAACATGGTCATTTATGTAATCAGTATTAAAGCCTTTGAACTGAAAATCAGCTTTAAGTTCCTATGTATTTCTCTTTAAAATTTAATTTCAAAAATAATCATTTTAGCTATAGTTTTGCAACTTTAATTTTAATTTTTACCAACATAGCAATGCATATTATTTTAAAGGTTAGATAATGAGTCTTAAAAGACCAAAAGAACAGTCATCTAACTCATCTCTTCCTATTCCAAATTTTCACTATCCTGGAAGCTAACTATTTCAATTACCTTTTTCTTGAGTTGACTACTATGTTTCTAAATAAAATATATATGTGGCATTTGTTGATATTTTGTCACAGAATGTTGACTTACTTCTTATGGAATATGAGGAATTATCTCTGTTACATCATGTTCCCACACACGTATTTGCACTCAGAAATGCTTCTTCCTGATCCTCTAATGCATGTACACAACAATTTTTGTTAAATCTGTATTCATTACTACTGTAAATCAACTTCTTAGCTCAATCACATATCATATGATTATAATGTTTCTTTTCTTTTCCTTTGTTTTAATGCATTTTATGGAAACATAATTTATGTACAGTAAAATACACAAAACTAAAGAGACACGGGTCAATGCATTTATGCATTTTTTTGCAGTGTTCCCTCCCCTCCCACTCCTAGCAACCAAAAAAGAAAGTTTCCCTCCATATATAAACCTTTCTTTGACCCTTCACAACAACAAACTAATACTATATTTGTCCTGTGATTGACTTATTTCACTCAGCATAATGTGCTTCAAGTTCATCCATATTATGCAGTGTTCTGCAGACTCTACATTATTTTTTAGTTCTGCATAGCATCCTATTATGTGTATGTACCATAGTTTGGTCATCCACTCTTCCGCTACAAATCTTAGAGATAAGTCCCTTGCCATATATGTAATTATCAGCAAATATGAATTTGTTGCTGTCATTTTTGTTAAGTGTTTTTTCGTGGTGTTGATTTCTTTGTTCCATATAATTTTCTATGCTGAGCTCATTTTGTTTATGAATCGTGTTATCACTTCTTTCATTGCTATTGTTTTAGTATTTGTTGAATATTTATGCTGGTCCTCTTTTTTGAAGTGAAGATTTATCATTTTTCTTTGAGGTTACCCTGTGATTTGTAGTTTTCTTTCCAAGTTTAGAACAGTCCATTCTATCTTACAGTTGTCTTGACTTCCCTACCATCTGGAAGTTCTGTAACAACACAGTTTTTTCCCTCTTTTTGGTTTGTAGTTGTCCTCATTTGTCAATTGATATCTCTGGTTCCCTGTTTACAATCTTGTAGGCTTTACTTTAGGAGCTCTGGTAGCATAGTGGCTAAGACACTTGCCTGCTAACCAGATGGCTGGCGGTTCAAACCCACTAGCCACTCCTCGGAAGGAAGGTTGGGCAATCCTACTTCCGTAGTGATACTGCCTCGGAAACCCAAGGAGGGGTCGCTATGAGTCGGGGCCGACTCGATGGCACATAACAACAACAACAACAACAGGCTTTACTTTGGATTCTTCTATAGCTGGGTTGGTTTCTAGGTTACATCATCATGTGTGTTAATTGTCAGTTGTTGTTGGCTGTTGTTGCTTCTCTGTGCAAAGGACTCCCTTTAGCATCTCTTGTAAGGTTGGTCTGGTTCTAAAAAATTCCTTTAATTTCTGCTTATCTGGAAAAGTCCTAATTTCACCATCATATTTATTTGAGTGACAATTTTGCTGCGTACGTAATTCTTAGTTGGAGATTTTTCTCTTTCAGGGTTTTATATATACCATCCCATTGTCTTCTCACCTGCATGGTTTCTATCAAGAAATCAGAGCTTAGTCTTATTGGTTGCCCCTTGTAGGTAACTTCGTTTTTCCCATGCTGCTTTCATGATTCTTTCTTTGTCTTTGGTTTTGGAAAGTTTGATGATGATATGTCTGGGTGATTTTATTTTGGGGTCCATCCTGTTTGGGGTTCATTGGAAGTCCTGAATGGATATATTCTCATCTTTCATCATACCAGAAAATTCTCTTCCAACAAATCTTCGACAATTTTCTCGGTAGTTTTATTTGTCTCTTCCTTTTCTGGAATTCCAATTACATGTAGGTTATTCCTTTTGATGGTATCTCACATGAATCTTAGGGTTTCTTCATTTTCTTTTGATCTTTTTTCAGATTGATCCCTTTCCAAAGAAGTGTTCAGATATTTGCCTTCCATCTTCCTAATTCTGTCTTCCATTGATTCAATTCTATTCCTTTGCCCATTCAATGTCTTATCTATTTCTGAAAATTTAGTATTAATCTTCTGGATTTCTGTGTGTAGATTTTATATCATTTCTAATTTTTCATTTATTCTGTCATTTTGTTCTTGTATTATCTTTTGAAATTGTTCTAGGGTTTTCTCTGAGTTTTCTTTGATCTGTCTCTCAATTCATTGAAGATACCTAAATATAATACTTTGGAATTCCTTGTCAGAGAGTTCCAATGCTGCATCTTCCTCAGGGATGTGTTTTAGGTCTGTATTCTGGTCCCTTGTTTCTCCTGCTTTATCTTGCTTCTTTGTGTGGACTGTGATACTCTGTTATCTCCCAGGCATTGTGACGTTTTTGTGTTTAAATTTAATTGGTGATTGTATGTTGGAGTGATTTGCCCACAATTTTTGTTTTCTTTGTATGTTATCTACACAAGCAGCGTACTGTGCTCCTCTATTCGCTAGTTGACTGTACTTATACACTCACCACCTGTCTCCTTTCCTGTTGTCAGCCTCTCATATATCCCTGCCAATCTTGGCAAACAGAACATATTCTTAGGTCCCTGGAATCCAAATGAGAATACTATCACTTTAAAATCCAAAATGTTTGTCACTTGTAAAGATTCAAAATGGCTGCACCCTTGGTCACTTTATATATCCAAAATGGCTGCTGCATATAAACAATCAAAATGGCTGCGTCCTCTGGACAGCAGAAAATCAACAGCTCGGGTTATCTCCCTCCTTGCTATTTCCCTTCCTAGTCTTAGGACACCAGCGCAGTTGTCCTTGCAGCCCTTGGTGACCAGGGCTGATTTTAGATCAATGATCAGGTCCCAAAACTACTTGAAAATATTCAGACTGTTGGTCCCATCAGTGTAGTTGACAGTCCACAGCTCTGACTGTCTCTGTACTCACTGTTTTTGTTCAGGTTTTTCCACTAGTTGGTGCCTAATCCACTTCTGTATGGTTCCTTTCAAAGTTCAGGGCTCCAGGGCTATCTTCTGTATCCCTGTCCATTGGTTTTTCTTCTCTTTGTTGAATAGGGTCTGTGTCGCTTGTCTGCCTATTCCTCCATCTTCCTAGAAGTCCCAAATGTTTCTTTTCTTGTACAGCTTTCTATTTTTCATTCTGAGTTCATAGTGGCCTAAACAGTAGATAAGGTTTTTCCTGTAGCTGTCACTAATTGTTTCTACTAGCTCTCTGACATAACTAGAAGACTTTCTTAATGGTATCAAATACATTAGATGACATATCAGGTTCACTTTTCCTCTAAAAACATCCTTCATGGTGTCCTGACTCTCTATAGCTCATTTGCTCTGCAACAGGCTAGTTGTAGAGTGATTTCTCTGGGAATCTGCCCTTTATTTTTTTTATGAGATTTTTCTTCTTTCTCTTCCAACATAAACCTTTGCTTAATGAAAGTCGGTTTTTTATTTTTATTTTTGTAATTTATTTCCTTTTATCCGTCTTGTTTTCTCACTACTTTAGATGAAGGAGATCTTCCTATTGTTGTTGTTGTTAGGTGCCACTGAGATGGCTCAACAGAAAGAAACACTGTCTGGTTCTGTTCCATCCTCACAATCCTTGGTATATTTGAGCCCATTGTTAAAACCACTGTGTTAATCCATCTCTTTGAGGGATTTCCCCTTTTTCTCTGATGCTCTACCTACCAAGCATGATGTCCTTCTCCAAGGACTGGTCCTTTCTGACAACTTGACCAAAGTAGGTACCATGAAATCTACCCATTCTCACCTCTAATGAGTATTCTGCCTACACTTCTTCCAGGACAGATTTGTTTGCTCTTCTGGGAATCCATGGTATTTTCAGTACTCTTCACCAACACCACAATTCAAAGGCATAAACTTGTCTTTGGTCTTCCTTATTCATTGTCCAGCTTTCACACACATATGAGGTAACTGAAACTACTATGGCTTGGGTTAGGCTCACCTTAATCTTCAAAGTGAAATCTTTGCTCCTCAACACTTTAAAGAGGACTTTTGCAGGAGATTTGTCCAGTACAATTCATTGTCTGATTTCTTGACTGCTACTTCCATGAGTATTGATTTTACATCCAAGTAAAATAAAATCTTTGATGACTTCAATATTTTCTCCATTTATCATGATGATGCTCATTGGTCCAGTTGTAAGGATTTTTGTTTGCTTTATGTTGAATGTAATCCATACTGAAGACCATAGTCTTGATCTTCATCAAGTGCTGAAGTCATCTTTACTTCCAGCAAGCAAGGTAGTGTCATCTGTATATGGCAGGTTGTTAATGAATCTTCCTCCAATTCTGATGCCATATTCTTCTCCACATAGTCCAGCTTCTTGGATTATTTGTTCAGCATACAGATTGAGTAACTATGGTGAAAGGATACAACCCTGATGCATAACCTTCCTGATTTTAAACATGCTGTATCTCCTTGTTCTATTTGAATGACAGCCTCTTGGTCTATGTGCAGGTTCCTCATGAGCACCTATAAGTGTTCTGGAATTCCCATTTTTTTATAATGTATTCATAATTTGTTATGATCTGCATAGTCAAATGCCTTTGCATAGTGAATGAAACATAAGTAAATATCTTTCTGGTATTCCTTGTTTTCAACCAAGATTCATCTGATGTTATAGGAAAGATCTTTTTCTCTTGATTAATAGTATTCTGTGGTGAATTGGCCCTCCCATGGAATGTGAATTTTGTGAATGGTCCATGGAAAACATACACTTTTTATTATGTAATTACAATTATTAAGTAACAGGAACCATCACTAATGTATACATTCTTTTGGAATATGATTCTATGGACATATAATGCATGCATAAATATTTTTTAAATATTTATAACTGTCAACTTATGTTATAGTATAATTTTGCACTTAACAGGTAGTAATCCCTAACAAGAATGACATTTAATATAAGAAAGATTAAAAGTCCAACAATAAGCAGATATTCAAATAAAATACATGTGGGATTGTTTTTTAATAAGACAAATTGATACTAAAATTTATATATATATATATAAAACACACAAAGAGATAAGATAGAGAAATGAATGTAATCCAGTATTTACAATATTAAAATGTATAGAACTAGAATAATTTAAACAGTGTCATACTTTTGAATAAAGAACAGACAGATTAATGAAACTTTCAGAAATAAGGTCAAATACAGGGATGCTGTATTTCACAAGCATGGTTTTGGAAAAGGGATTATGGATTATTCAGAAACTAGTGTTGGGCCACTATATATCTGTCTCCCTCCCCATCGCACAAAAGACCAAAGTCAAGAGCAACTAAAATATGCTGCAGAATTAAACAAGCCTAAATATCAGTGATTAAAAAAAGAGAGAGGGAGCTAATTTCTTTCTCATGCTACACATCCATTGTGAGTTATGTGGTATTTCTGCTCCTTATATTCAGGTATCAAGGTGAAGGGAGATTCCTTCTCTGTGTTTCCATAATTGTCAAGGCCAGAAAAAAATGAAAGGGTGGATTATACACTGGCTTTTTAAAACTCCTGAACAAAGTAACCCACATAAGTTTGCTTTGTTTTATTTAGCCAAAGTCGGTCACATGCAATGCCCCATTTAAGAGAGATAAGAAAATATAATCTTATATAAAGGAGGAAAGCTGTAAATAAGTGATGAATAATGACTCATTACTGACATTAATTCAGTAGTGACTATTACCTTCCATCAACTCTTTCCTTACCCATCTTTGTGCAACCAAAGTACCCTCACCTATACTCCATGAGAAACAATCTTTTAGTACTTTCCAGTAATGTCAACAACTTAAAGTCCAGGAGCTCTGGGTTATGCCCAGAAGTTGCCCAAATAGTCCTCTTTGTGCTGTTTCTGGAGTTAGTTTACTTCATAGGTCACCTAAATAAATGAAAGAGACAAGATTTATGTCCCTCCCCATACACTCAATTTATAATAATGAAACAGGGACATGTTACCCACAATAAACACTCATTTGGAGAAATGCTGCAGAAACTTGTTATCAATTATTTCTGAAATCCCAAAAAAGATCCTTTGAGGAGTCCCTTTGCTCTTTGATTAGGTCCCCATTTCACTCCTGGAAGGGATTCCTTCTCTGTTTTTCACCAAGGGCTCTGGCTTCACGTTCTGTGAGATTCTTCCTTTTTCGTTGTCTTCCATGCCAAGTCTATAGTGTTGTTGTTACATGCCATCGAGTCAGACCTGCCTCATAGCAACTTCTCCTTGGGTTTCTGAGGTGGTATCACTATGGAAGTAGATTGCCCAATCTTCCTTCTGAGGAGTGGCTGGTGAGTTTGAACTACCAGCCTTCTTGTTATCAGTCAAGTGCCTTAGGCCCTACACTACCAGGAAATATGCTCTCCTTGATAACTGAGCAGAGTTCCCTGCCTACTTCCCACAGCAGCTTTGGCAGAAGAAAAAGAGACTATAATTAATTGTACACTGTCCTTAAAACTTCTACCTAGAAGTGATAGACATTTCATTGGCCAAACAAGTCCCATGTACACACTCGCAACCAAGGAGGCAGGGAAATATGATTCTAGACTATAAGCTTTGGTTCTATCCATAAAAAGAATCAGTAATATTAATTACTGTTGGTGTTGTTATGTGCCACCGAGTCAGACCCAACTCTTAGTGACCCCTCCTTGGGTTTCCCTGGCAGTATCACTATGGAAGTGGATTGCCCAACCTTCCTTCCAAGGAGTGACTGATTTCCACAGTTCCTACTTCATTATTAATTAGATAGTAAATGATTGATATTTCTGAAATTTAAATGATAAAATAAAAATTCTATGAAAATAAACATGAATTTTTTTTCTTTTTAATAATCTCAAAGTTGAGAAGAAATTTTATATAAGCCATAAAACCCAGGAGTTATGGCAGAACATGTTGATAAACATTACTATATAAAACATAAAAGACCCTGTTAAGTAAATAAATAATAAGCAAAGCCAAAAGATAAATAAGTGATAGGTAAATTATTTACAGCTAATATTATGGAAATAGAGATAATTCTTTAATGCAGAAAGGCTTCTTACAAATCTGTAAGACCCCTTTCCATTTTCACTAATATAAACAACTAATTTTTCTATAATAAATTTATGAGAAAATGTATATGGTGACTATGGGTAAGCATTAATCAGAGTTACCTGTGTTCTCCTTTTTAATGGACAGAATTGACCCAAAGATTACATCTTATTGTTGCTGTTTGCTGTGGATCCATACCTGACTCATGGTGACCCCTTCTTGGGTTTCTGAGGCGGTATCACTACGGAAGTAGATGGCCCAACCTTCCTTCCAAGGAGTGGCTGGTGGGTTTGAACTGCCAGCCTTCTGCTTAGCAGTCAAGTGCCTTAGGCACTACACCACCAGAGCTCCTAAGATCACATCTAGTAAAGAATATTTGAGAAACTATAATTAGAATCTGCTTAGAGTTATATATGAAAAGCAGTCATTTTTTATGTCTGTTGTCATTTTATATTACTTGAAAACATTAAAGACTTCACTATATTTTAATTTTTATTACCTCATTCATTTATCAAAAATTGAGAGAGAGGTATGTTGGGATCTCCCATTATAATAGTAGATTTATGGATTTCACTATGTATTTATTTCAGCTTTGTAAACTAATATTTAATGCTTTAAATATTTATAAGTTTAAACTAGTTTTATCTTCTATATGAATTAAATTTTTTATCACTGGATGATGATGCTCTCTACTGCTAATGTTTCTTTTTTAACATCTCTTTTTATTTGATATTAGTGCTGCTAATGTAGCTTTTTTTTTTTAGTTAGTTTTTGACTTGAATATTTTTTGACATATTTTTCTTTTCATACTATCTATTCCATTATATTTTTAATGCATCTTGAGAAAGATTATATCTGGATTAAAATACATTTTGACAATTTGTGTACTTTAACTAGTAAGTTTATTTTGTTTTGCTTTTTATGATAACTGATGTATTTTTCCTATGATGTTTTGTACTTTCTGTGTTTCTCATACTTCTCACTCATTTTTTTCTTTTTACTTCTTCAACTTTGCTTTCATGTACTTTTTTTTACTATTATCATTTTTCCTCATCTTTGTTCAGAAGCTATATATCTTTACATATATATATATATATATATATATATATATATACACACACACATTTTATTGAAATATAATTTATGTAGTGTAGATACATGAAACTAAAGTGACATGGGTTGATGCATTTTTTTTTCAGTGTTCCTTCTCCTCCCCTCCCACCCCTGGTAACCAACAAAGAAAATTTCCTTCCATATATAAACTTTCCTTGACTGTTTACAATAATGAACTAATAGAATATTTGTCCTTCTGTGACTGACTTATTTCACTCAGGATAGTGTCCTCCTAGTTCATCCATGTTATGTGGTATTTTGAAGATTCCACATTATTCTTTAGGGTTGCATAGAATTCCATCATGTGTATGTACCACAGTTTGGTTATCCATTCTTCAAGTTGATGGACACCTATGTTGTTTCCATCTTTTGGCTATTGAAAATAGTGCTGCTATGAACACGGGTGTGCATACATCTGTTCTTGTCTTGGCTCTTTCTTCTTTAGGACATATACCTACTAATAGGATTACTGGATCAAATGGTATTTCTAATTCCAGCTTTCCAAAGTGCTTGTATCATTTGACAATCCCACCAGCAGTGTATGAGAGTCCCAATCCCTCCACATCCTTGCTAATATTTGTTATTTTCTGTCTTGTTGAACTTTGCCATTAATTCTGGAGTGAGTCGGTATCTCGTTTGGATCTGATGGCATCTCTCTGATGGCTGATGATAGTGAGCATTTCTTCATGTATTTGCTGGCCATCTGAATATCCTATTTGATGAAGTGTCTATTTGTGTCTTCTGACCATATTTTAATTGGATTGTTAATCTTTTTATTGTTGAAGTATTGGAGTTTTCTACACATTTTGGAGATAACTCCCTTGTCAGATATCTCATTGCTGAATATTTTTTCCCAATCTGTAGGTTCTTTTTTGACTCTTTTGGAGAAGTGTTTAGAAGCACATAAAAAATTAATTTTTAAAAGGTCCCACTCATCTAGTTTATCTTCAGCTGTTTGTGCCTTTTGGGTTAAGCTTGACTGCCTATTTATGCCATAAATTAAGGCCCCAAAATTTGTCCCTATTTTTTTCTTGAGGAATTTATAGTTTTAGGTTTTACATTTAAGTCTTTGATCCATCTGGAGTTAGTTTTTGTGTATGGTGTGAGGTACAGATCTTGTCTCATTTTCCTGCAGTTGGATATTGCTGATTTCTTTGTTCCATGTAATTTTCTGTGCTATGCTCATTTTGTTTGTGAATTGTGTTATCACTTTCTTCTTGCTATTGTTCTGTTGTTATGTTGTTGTTATGTGCCGTCGAGTTGGCCCCGACTCATAGCGACCACTCCTTGGGTTTCCGAGGCAGTATCACTATGGAAGTAGGATTGCCCAACCTTCCTTCCGAGGAGTGGCTGGTGGGTTTGAACCGCCAGCCTTCTGGTTAGCAGTCAAGTGCTTTAGCCACTATGCTACCAGAGCTATTGTTTTAGTATTTGCCAAATATTTGTGCTGGTGTTCTTTTTTATTTTGTTGTGAAGGTTTGTCAGTTTTCTTTGAGGTTACCCTGTGATTTAGAATTTCCTTCCCAAGTTTAGAATGATCTGTTCTATCTTGCAGTTATCTTGACTTCCCTACCATTTAGAAGTTCTGTAACTACACATTTTTTTTCCCTCTTTGTTTTGTAATTGTCCTGATTTGTCAATTGGTGTCTCTGGTTCTCTGTTTACAATCTTGGGGGCTTATTTACTTTGTATACTTTCACAACTGTTTTGGTTTCTGGGTTATGTCATCATGTGTGTTAATGGTCAGTTGTTTGCTGTTGCTGGTTCTCTGTCCAAAGGACTCCCTTTGGTGCCTCTTGTAAGATTTATCTGGTTTTAGCAAATTCCCTTAATTTCTGCTTATCTGGAAATGTCCTAATTTCACTGTTCTGGTTACCTAGCACCACTCTGACAAGAAAATACTACAAATGGGATGGCTTGAAGAAACAAGAATTTATTCTCTCACAGTTTGGAGGTTTTAAGTCTGAGTTCAAAGTGCCAGGGTCTTGGGGCTGGGTAAAAGCCCCTCAACCTTGGCTTCAGCTCTGCCTCTTGCTCCCAGCCCACTGTAGCTAGAGGCTTTTCTTCACTCAGACAACTGCAGGCTGCTGAGACTGACAAGCCCAAGGTTGACAAATAAAATGGCACTGTACTGATGTTACCAAAGTACATGGCAGGCCATTCATTCAAGTCCACTGAAAGTCCCAAGGTCGGCAGAGCATGGCAGGCTGCTGAACAATGGTGCAATTACATTCAGGGTTCAAGTGTGCCATAGCTAGAGACCATCCCCAAAGCTGTTTCTTATATATGGGAAGCAGACTACCTACCCAAAGGCAGCTACTCAGCTGCTCACAATAGATTCCACCATGGAGTTGATTACCAGTCTCATCATGGGGAATACTATATCCAGCTGCCCAGTCACTCAACCAGGCCTAGCCAAGTTGACACACAAACTTAACTACCACATTCACCATCATATTTGAGGGACAATTTTGCTGGGTATATAATTCTTGGTTAGAAAATTTTCTCTTTCTGGGTTTTATATACACCATTCCATTGTCTTCTTGCCTGCATGGTTTCTGCTGAGAAAACCTAGCTTAGCTTTATGGGTTGCACATTGTAGGTAACTTTTCATTTTTCCCCATGCTCCTTTCAAGATTCTTTCTTTGACTTTGGTTTTGGTGAGTCTGAGGATGATATGTCTTGGTGATTTCTTTTGGGTTGATCCTGTTTGGGGTTCATTGGACTTCTTCAATGGATATATTTTCATCTTTCATCATATCAGGGAAATTTTCTTCCAACAAATCTTCAACAATTTTCTCTGTGGTTTTGTTTTTTTCCTGTTCTGGAATTCTGATTACACATAGGTTATTCTTTTTGATGGCATCCCACATGAACCTTAGGCTTTCTTCATTTTGTTTTGATCTTTTTTCTGATTGATCCCTTTCCAAAGAAGTATTGGGGTATTTGTCTTCAATCTCACTAATTCTATCTTCAATTGATTAAATTCTACCCCTTTGCCTGTTCAAAGTCTTATCTATTTCTGAAAATTTAGTACTAATCTTCTGGATTTCTTTCTGTAGATTTTGTGTCATTCCTAATTTTTCATGTATTTTGTCATTTTGTTCTTGCATTGTCTTTTGAAATTGTTCTAGGATTTTCTCTGTGTTTTCCTTGATCTATCTCTCAATACACTGTAGGTACCTAAATATAATTCTGTTGAATTCCTTATCAGGGGGTTCTAATGCTGCTTCTTCCTCAGGGATGTGTTCTTGGTCTGTATCTTGGTCCTTTGTTTCTCCTGCTTCATCTTGCTTCTTTGTGTAGACTGTGATGCTCTGTTGTCTCTGAGACATTTTGATGTTTTTGTGTTTATATTTAATTGGTGATTGTGTGGTGTTGGAGTGACTTGCCCACAATTTTTGTTTTATTTTTTTTTTTTTCTTTGTATGTTATCTATGTAAGCAGGATAATGTGCTCCTTTATTCTCTAGTTGGCAGCACTTATAGACTCATTACCTGTCTCCTTTCCCATTGTTAACCTCTCTCTTGCCCCTGCCATCCTTGGCAAATGGACCCTATTCTTAGGTCCCTGAAATCTGAATGAGAATGCTGTCACTTTTAATATCCACAAAGGCTGCCACTTGTTAACAGTCTAAATGGCTGCACCCTTTGGACAGCTGAATATAATTATCTTGAATTCCTATCAGGGAGTTCCAGTGCTGAACTCAGGTTGTCTCCCTCCTTGTTGTTTCCCTTCTTAGTCATAGGCCACCAGTACAGTCATCCCTGTAGCCCTTGGTGACCAGGGCTGATCTTTAGGTCAATTCTCATGTCTGAACACCACTTGTAAATATTCAGGCTGTTGGTCTCATCAGAGTAGCTGACAGTTCGCAGCTCTGTCCATCTCCGTACTCACTGTTTTCATTCAGGTTTTTCTGCTAGTTGGTGCCTAATCCACTTCTGTATACTTCCTTTCAAAGCCCAGGCTCCAGGATTATCTTCTATATCTCTGTCAATTGGTTTCTCTTTTCTTTGTTGAAGAGGGTAGCCTGTCTGCCTGTTCTGCCATCTTATCCTAGAAGCTATGCATCTTATTTTTATTGAATCAGAGTTGACTTTTGATATTGAAATGTTTTTAATATAGCAAACTATTAACTAATCAATATCATAACCAAATATTCTATGCTCATGAACAATACAAGTACTTAGGAATATTTTGTTCTTTTTTCAAACCTTAGCAACTTGAATTAATGTAGTGTGATATTATGGTTCTAATCTTATTTTTAAAGTCATAAAATAATATTTTTTTTTTCTGTAAAGACTTTATTTGTGTATCTAACAAACACTTTCTTCTCTTTTTACCACCTTTACCTATTGAATCTCAGATTTTTCATCTGAGAAGAATTTTCCTCTTCAACTGTGTACCAAAAAAGCCAAACTCACTGCTGTTGAGTTGTTGGATCTGACTCATAGAGACCCCTCCTGAGTTTCTGAGGCACTATCACTATGGAAGTAAATTGCCCAATCTTTCTTTTGAGGAGTGGCTTATGGGTTTGAACCACCAGCCTTCTGGTTAGCAGTCAAATGCCTTAGAGTTTTATGTATATTATGTATTTTTTAATGGAAGTTGATTTAGATAAACTATGTGTATTTTCATTATCATTATTCCAGCTAATCTCTCAAAATATAAATTTGTTGGGCACATATATCTAGTTAATAGCATTTTCCCTTGTTGTTGTTGTTGTTATTATGTGCCGTCGAGTCTAACCCAACTCATAGCAACCCCTCCTTGGGTTTCTGAGGCAGTATCACTACGGAAGTAGGATTGCCCAAACTTCCTTCCAAGGAGTGGCTGGTGGGTTTGAACCGCCAGCCGTCTAGTTAGCAGGCAAGTGTCTTAGCCTCTATGCTATCAGAGCTCCTGGCATTTTCCCTTAGAACTTTAAAAATATTAATCTACTCTCATCTGTCTCCCATTACTGCTGCTGAGAAATCTGCTGAGTCCAGTTGTAGTTCACTTATAGTTACGTATCTTTTCTTTCTCGAAGATTTTGAAATATTCTGTTGTGTTACTAGGCATGGATTTCTTTTTATTTGTTATATCAACATCCATAGGGCTTTCTCTCTTTTTACCAGGTTTACAAATAGTCAGCCATATTTTTCAAATAATATCTTTTCTATTCTGATTTTGAATATATTAGACTTCATGTCTTGCAATCTCATTTTTTTTAACTTCTTATTGTGACTTGGATGAAAATTTACAGAGCAAATTGGTTTTCCATTCAACAATTCATACACATTTGTTCTGTGACATTGATTCAATCCCCACAATGTAATAGCAATATTCCCACTTCCTCCCTTTATATACCATTTCCATTCATCTTTTTTTTTTTTTTTATATCCTTTCCTGCCTTCTAAGCTTTGTCCCTTGGCATATGGTGCCCTTTTGCTCTCATATGGTTGATTGTTGTAAGGAGAGCATACCACTTTAATGTTATTGTTCACCTCATATGCTTATCTATTGTTTGGCTAAAACTTGAGACACAGGATGAGTTCAGTCCCAGGCTTGAAGGATGAATAAGAGCCAGTCTCAGGGGTTCCACAGTCTACACAAGACCAATAAACTGCTCTTTTTTATGACTTTCAGCTTTGTTCCACATTTTTCTTCCACTCTATTCAGAATCTTCTGTTGCTAACCCTTTAAGAGTGGTAGATAGTGGTAGTAGGAAGCATCTAGCTCTGCCCATCTCATAGTCATGGAGGCTGAGATTCACATGGCCCATTAGTCCTTTAGATTAATTGTTTCCAGGAATCTTTTATTTTCTTCTCTTGCTTTGCTTTGAATGTGGAGATACCAATAGTTGCTCCTTAGATGGCCACTCTCATCTTTTAAGATGCTTGTTACTACTCACCAACGTAAGATGTAGAACAGGGTCTTTGTGGACTATGTTATGCCAGTGGACACTGATATCTCCCAAGATTATGGTTTTGAAGTCCCAATTCCAGGGACTCATTCCCTCAGAGTGTTTGGTTATAGCCAAGAAGTTTCCACAACTTTGTCCCCCTGTATGCTATACTATATGCATGGATATAGTTGCAGTACATACAAATTCATATGTAGAAATATCCTCTGTCAAACCTATATATATTCATGAGTATTGTCCCATTTGACTTCTTACACCTGTTCATCTCACATGTCTATCTATGTGCCAACTAATAGATTATTGTTTTTACTACTAATGTAAGATTGTTTATGTAACAGTATTTATCTTTAGTGCCTTTAACTCTTATACTTCTTCCACTGTCAGCCTTTGCCTTGATAATTTTGTCCTAACTTCCCCCTCATTGAATATTGCCTCTCCCTTCACTCAAGTTAATACATGTATACCCTCCAGTTAATGATTTATACTCCACTTTCCTCCCACTCACTGTAAATTTCAAAGAATGCTTCTTTCTGTGTGTAAACCTTTTCTTGATTATATACTAGTGATCTCAAAATATAGGTCCTTTTTTGACTGATTTATTTCACTCAGCACAATGTCCTCCAGGTACTTCCATGTTATGAAGATTTTTTCAGATTCACTTTTATTCTTTAATGTTGAGTTGTATGCCATTGTGTGCATGCACTGCAGCTTGTATATTTCCATATTTTTGATATTGTGAATAATGCTGCAGTGAACATGGATGTGAAAGTATCAGTGAATATCACAGCTCTTATTTCTATAGGATATATACCTGGTAGGATTGCTGGAACATAGGGTATTTCTTTTTCCAACTTTTTAAGAATGGAGAGTAACTAAAGCAAGTGGAAGATATGGCAAGATAAAAGAGCTAAACAGAAGATTTCAAAGAGCAACTCAAGAAGACAAAGTCAAATTATTATAATGAAATGTGCAAAGACCTGGGGTTAGAAAAACAAAAGGGAAAAACACCCTCGACATATCTCAAGCGAAATGAACTGAAGAAAAAATTAAAGCTTCCAGTTGCAATATTGAAAGTTTCTATGGATAAAATTTGAATGATGCAGGAAACATCATAAGAAGGTGGAAGAATATACAGAGTCACTGTACCAAAAAAGAACTGGTCAATGTTCATCCATTACAGGAGGTGGCATATAATCAAGAACTGATGGTATTGAAGGAAGAAGTCAAAGCTGCACTGAAAGAATTCATGAAAAACAAGGCTCCAGGAATTGACGGAATACAAATTGAGATGTTTTTAGAAACAGATGCTGCACTGGAGGTATTCACTTGTCTATGCCCAAAAATTAGAAAGATAGCTACCTGGACAACTGACTGAAAGAGATGCATAGTTGTACTCATTCCACAGAATGATGATCCAACAGAATGTGGATTATGATTGTATAATAATACCTTTATTGTTGTTGTTGTTATGTGCGCTCGAGTAGGACCCAACTGATAGCAACCTCTCCTTGGATTTCTGAGGCAGTATCACAATGGAAGTAGATTGCCCCATCTTCCTTCTGAGGAGTGGGTGGTAGGTTTGAACCTAGCCTTCTGGTTAGCAGTCAAGTTCCTTAAGCACTACCAGAGATCCCAAAAACACCATTAAACAATACCATTAATATCACATGCAAGTAAAATCTTGCTAAAGACAATTCAAAGATGGTTGCAGCAGTATATTGACAGAGAATTTCCAGATATGCAAGCTGAATGCAGAAGAGGATGTGGAATGAGGTATATCATTACTGGTATCATATGGATCTTGGCTCAAAGCAAAGAATACCAGAAAGATGTTTGCTTGTGTTCTATTGACTATGCAAAAGCATTCAGTTTTGTAGATCATAACAAATTAACAATAACATTGAGAAGAATAGGAATTCCAGAAAACTTAATTGTGCTCTGAGGAACTTACATACAGACCTGGAGGCTGTCATTCAAACAGAACAAGGGGATACTGCATGGTTTAAAATCAGGAAGGGAGTGTGTCAGGGTTGTGTTCTTTCACCATATTTATTCATTCTGTATGCTGAGCAAATAATACGAGAAGGTGGACTATATGAAGAAGAAAACAGATTAGGATTGGAGGAAGAGTAATTAACACCTGTAATACTCAGACTACACAACCTTACTTGCTGAAAGTGAGGATGACTTGAAGCACTTACTGATAAACATTAAAGACAATAGTCTGCAGTATGGATTATACCTCAACATGAAGAAAACACAAAGCCTCACGAATGGACCAATAAGTAGCATCATGATAAATAGAGAAAAGATTGAAGTTGTCAAAGACTTCATATTACTTGGTTCCACCATCAGTACCAATGGAAGCAGCAGTCAAGAAATCAAATGATGTATTACATTGGGCAAATTTTCTGTAAAAGGCCTCTTTAAAGTGCTGAAGAGCAAAGATGTCTCTTTGAAGACTAAGGTGGACCTAACCCAAGCCATGGTGTTTTCAATAGCCTCATGTGTGTGTGAAAACTGGACAATGGATAAGGAAACCTGAAGAAAAGTTGATGCTTTTGAGTTGGTGTTAGTGAAGAATGCTCAAAGTAGCATGAACTGCCAGAAGAACTAACAAATCCATCCTAGAGGAAGTGGAACCAGAATGCTCCTTAGAAGCCAGAATGGCCAGACTTCATCTCACCTACTTTGGTCATGCTGTCAGAAAGGACCATTCCCTGGAGAAGAACATCATGCTTGGTAAAGTGGAGGGTCAATGAAGGAGGGAAAGGGCCTCAATGAGATGGATTGACACAGCGGCTGCAATGATGGGTTCAGGTATATTAAGTACTGTGAGGCTGATACAGGACCAAGCACTGTTTCATTCTCTTATACATAGGGTTGCTCTGAGTTGGAGTCGAGTTGATGGCACCTAACAACAACACAACAAGGAAGTGTCATATAGATTCTCATAATGATTACATCATTTTGTAATCCTACAAACAGTGTATGAGGGTTCCAGTCTCTCCACCAGCATTTGTTATTCTCTGTTCTTTTGAACTTTGCTATGAATGCTGAGGTGAGATGATATCTCATTGTTGTTTTGATTTTCATCTCTCAAATGGGTAATGATCACTGGCATTTCTTCATGTGTTAATTGTCTAATTGAAGATCTTTGGTAAAGTGTTTGTTCATAACCTCTGACTATATTTAATTGGATTGTTGTGGAGACGTTGAAGTTTTCTATAAATTTGAGGGATTAGTTCCTTGTTCAAATTTTTTTCCCAGTCTGTAGGTTCTCTTTTCACTCTTTTAGTGACATCTTTCGATGTACCTAAAAGTTTAATTTTTAGGAAGTTTCACTCATCTAATTTGTCCTCTGCTGTTTGTGCATTTTTAGTTATATTTGATAGCATATTGATGCCATGTATAAGCACATCTAGGTTTACTTCTATTTTTTGTTTTATGATCTTTAAAGTTTTGTATTTTACATTTAGGTCTTTGAGTTAATTTTAGTATATGGAGAGAGATATGCATCCTGTTTCAGTTTTCATAAGATATTCAGTTTTGCTAGTAGTACTGTTTGTTATTGTGACTGTCTCTTTCCTATTTCATGCGTTTTGTCCCTTTGTCAAAGATCAGCTGCCCATAGGTAGATAGATTTACTTTTGGGCTCTCAATTCTGTTCTCTTGATCTATATGTCTCTACTTGTACCAATATCACCCTGTTTGGACTACCACAGTTGCATAGTAGGTTTGGGATCAGGAAGTATTAGTCCTCCTACTTGTTCTTCTTTAGTAGTCTTTGCTTCTCTGGTTCTCTTTGTAGAGTGATGATGAAATCTGGATTGGGATTTATGATATCTGTGATTGCTTTGGGTAATAATGACATTTTCACAATATTAAGTCTTCTTATACATGACCATGGGATAGTCTTCCATTTATGTAAGTTTCTTTTGGTTTCTTATAGTACTGTCTTGTGATTTTCTTTCTATAGCTCTTTTGTATTTCCAAACCAAAACCAAATTCACTGCTATAGAGTCAATTCTAACTCGTAGGGACCCCATTGGCTTTCTGAGGCTGTAAATCATTAGGGAAACAGGTTGTTCCATCTCCTTCCATTGAGTGGCTGGCAGGTTTGAATTGCTGACCCTCTGGTTAGCAGCCATTTGGATTTATTTCTAAACACTTCATGTTTTGGGTGGTTATTGTAAACAGAATGGTTCTCTTGATTTCCTTTTCAGAGTTCTATTTGTTAGTATATAACAATCTGATTGTTTCTTGTATGTTGAACTTGTATCCTGCCACTCTACTAAATCCTTTTATTAGTTCTATTATTTTTCTTGTTGAGTCTCAGATTTTCTATGCATAAGATCATATTATCTGCATATAGAGATAATTTTACTTCTTTGCCAGTAGAGTGTCTTTTATTTTCTTTTCTTGCTTCACTGCTCTGTCTAGGACTTCCAATACTATATTGGATAGAAGGGGTGATAAAAGGCATATTTCTGATTTCCCTTCTCAAAGGGAATGTTTTCTGTCTCTCTCTATTGAAAATAATGTTGATCATGAGTTTTGTGTATACATACTTAATTATTGTGAGGAATTTCTGTTCTGTTCCTACTTTACTGAACATTTTCATCAAGTATGGGTATTTGATTTTGTCTAATTTCTTACATAGATTAATATGATCATGTGATTCTTTTCTATTGTTTTATTTATGTGGTGGATTATGTTGATTTTTGTTTTTTTCTAATGTTGAACTATCCTTGCATAACTGGTATGAATCCCACTTGGTCATGATATATAAATATTTTTGATATGTTGTTGGATTCTACTGGCTAGGATTTTGTTGAGAAATATTGCATCTATATTCTTGATAAATATTATTCTATAATTTTCTTTTTAGTGGTATTTTGCCTGGTTTTGATATCTGGGTTATTCTTACTTCATAGAATGAAGTGCTGGAATAATTTGAGCAGCATTGACATCAACTCTTCTCTGAATGTTTGGTAGAATTTTCTAGTGAAGCTGCCTGGACCAGGAAGTTTTTGGTTTTGGGTGTTTATTTAAGAACTGTTCAATTTCTTCTTTTTAAATAGATCTGTTAAAATTTTCTACCTTTGATAGTATTAGTCTGGGTAGGTTATGTGTTTGTAAATATTTATCCATTTCTCCTAGGTTTTCAAATTTGTTTGAGTACAGTTCTTCATAGTATCTTGTTACTGTCTTTTTATTTCATTTTGTTCTTTTGTGATCTAATGTATTTCTTTTTTGTGTTATTTGCATCTTCCCTTTCTTTCTTTTGTTAAATATGGCAGTGGTTTATCAATTTAATTAATCCTTTCAAAAAACCAACTTTTAATATTGTCTATTCATTCTACTGCTTTTCAGTTTTATTTATTTCTTCTGGAATTCTTATTATTTCATTTCTTCTAGTGACTGTAGCTTCCCCCCCCCGCCCCTAATTCTTGGAGATTTTAGGTTAAATATTTGGTTTTTCCTTTTTTTTTTTTTTTCCTGTGTGTGTTTATTGTTATAAATTGTCCTCTGAGCACAGCTTTTGCTGTGTCCCACAGATTTTGGTATGTTGTTTTTCTTTCCTGTTTAATTCAAGGATTTTTTTTCACATCTATTATCCAGTCATTTTTAAGCAGGGTGTTATTCAAATCCATACGTTTTCTTCTTCTTCTTCTCCCTCTCCCTCTCCCTCTCCCTCTTCCTCTTGTTGATTTCTAATTTTAGAGCAATGTGATTTGAAAAGATGTTCTGTAGAATTTTGATGTTTTAAAATTAAAATTTATTGAGGCTTGTTTTGTAGCCTAACATATGGCCTATTCTGGAGAAAGTTCCATGTGCACAGGAAAATAATATATATTGAGCTGTTATTGGGTGGATTGTTCTGTATACATATACTGAGTGGTTGGTGGATTATGTTGTTTAGATAGACTGAATCTTTATTGAGTTTCTTTCTAGTTATTTCGTCTTCACTCAAAATTGGTGTATTATAATCCCATACTAGTATAGTGGAGTTATCTATTTTTCTCTTAAATTCTGCTAAAGTCTGCTTTAAGTATTTTTGGGGTTTTTCATTGGGTGTGTACATATTTATTTTGTTATTCTAATGTTAGATTGATACTTAATTCATTATATAATGCCCTTCCTTGTCTCTCTCTTTTTTTTTTTCCTCAAAGTCTATTTTATCATAAATTAATACTGTCACACCAGCTCTTTTTGTTGTTGTTGTTCGCTTGATACATTTTTTCCCCCATCTTTTATTTTTCACCTGTATGTCTTTTGTAGATAGTGTACTGATAGGTTATGTTTTCTCATCTATTCTGATGCATTTAATCCATCTACATTCAGTATAATTATTGACAGTTATGAATTAACTACTGTCATTTTGCTGTGGATTTGTGTGTGTGTGTGTGTGTGCTGATGGTTAGTTTATTCAAAATATTTTCCTGTACTGAGTTCTTTTTAACCAATTTTCTTATTATTACCCTTGTTACTATCGTTTTTAATGTTTACTGAGTCTTTAGATTTTCTTTTTGTGAGAACGTTTATTAATTTTCTTTGAGGCTACCCTGTAATGTACTATTATTTTCTCAAGTTTTAAACAACCATTGTATCTTAGTATTATCTTAACTTCCTCTCCACTTGGAAGTTTTGTAACTACATCATTTACTTCCTCTTTTTGCTTTATAGTTGTTAATCATTTACAAATTAACAATTACAGCTCCCTATTTTCAGTCTTGTATGTTTATTTTATTTTTGATACTTCTATATCTAGGTTGATTTAGGGGTTATGTTGTTCTGTGTCTTGTCTCAGGACATTTCTTAGTATTTTTTGTAAGGTTGTTCTGTTATTTACTAATTTCTTTAGTTTCTGTTTATGTGGAAATGTCCTAGTTTCATCATTGTATTTGAGGTACAATTTTGCTAGACATAAAATTCTTGGTTGGTAAATTTTTTCTTCCAGGGTTTTATATATGTCATCCCATTCCCTCCTTCTTGCATTGTTTCTACTAAGAAAACAGATTTCAATCTTATTGGTTCTCCTTTGCAGGTCACTTTTTGGTTTTCCTGAGTTTCTTTCAGGATTCTTTCTTTGTCTTTGGTACCTGCAAATTTGTGATATATCTTGATGATTTTCTTTTGAAGTCTATCTTATTTGGGGTTCATTGAGCTTTTTGAATGTATATCTTCTCATCTTTCATTATATTAAAGACAATTTCTTCCAATAAATCTTTGACAATATTCTCAGTCCTTTTTTTGTCTGTTCTTATTCTGGAATTCTAATCATAGATCAATTATTCCTTTTGATGATGTCACACATAATTCTTAAGCTTTCTTCATTTTTTTTTCCTGACTTATCCTCTAAAAGATTAGTATTAAGAGAATTGTCTTCAGTTTCACTAATTCTCACTTCCATTAGTTCAGTTTTATTCCTTTGCCCTTCCAATGAATTATGTATTTCTTAAATTATAGTATTAATCTATATTTCTATTTGCTGGTTTTATATGATTTCTAATTTTTCATTTATTTTGGCAGTTTGTTCTTTTATTGTTTTCTTGAATTCTTTTAGAGTCCCCCCCCCCCATGTTTCCCTTGATTTTGTCTATGATTGCTTTGGTGATGTTTTTGTTTTCTTTCGTCTACTTCTTAATTTGTTGAAGGATCCTAAATATAATTCTTTTGAACTCCTCACAGTATTTCTTCCTCTGGTCTTGTATTTTTGTCTTTTACTTGAGCCATCTTTTCCTGTTTTTAGTATTATTTAAAGTTTTCCATTGTCTCCTAGAAATTGTAGTATTATTATATTTATTTGTTGGTTGAATACTGGTTTGCTTTACTCTATTTTTTTGCTTAGTTTTGTTTTTAATACATCCAAGCAATAGGGTAGTGTGTTATTTATTTATTTGCTAGTTTGGCAGCACTGGGACATTCATCACCTTTCTCCAGGTGGATTTGGTAATGGGTGAAATGCGAGTGCAAGTCTCTAATCACTGGTCCTGCAGAGAAGCTGAGGATAGTTTGGGCACGTGCTGCTGCTGTTTGTCACAGATCCAGTGGTGTTGAACAAGTGGTGGGTGGCACTCATCCAGTGGGTGGTGTGGCAGGTATGGCAGGGATAAATGAGTAGTGTCATTTGCTCCAGGCTAATGGGGGGAAAATGTGGGGGAGGGAAGTGGAAGGAAAAAAAAATACAAAAGAGAGGAAAGGGGCTAAATAAGACAAAAAGAAAAAAAAATAAAAGAAAAAGGTGGCACAGCACTGACACAAGTACTATACATCCAACACAGTTATTGCAGATGGCTGGCATCAACTCCATAGAGTGCACACTGCCAACTTGAGGTGTCTAAGGCAGAAAGTGTGCAGTGTCCAATTCACTGGAGCACACCTAAGGTCACTGGTGGAGCAGACTGATCGGTGGGGGGTGGTGAGGGGAGATGGGCCAAGTGGAACATCAGGTGGGAGAGGGCTAGTGGAGGTGGCTTGAATAGCCACAGGGTGGGTGGGAGTTGGGGAAGCTGTACCACTGCTCACCAGAAGGTTGTAAGGGGTAAGAGGAAAGATCACATCTTTGTGGTCCCCAGTCACTGATGTGGGCATTGGTGCAGTCCTGGGTGAACAGAGTAGGTTATTTGGTTCCTGCTCCCATTGAAATGCTTCTTGTGATAATTCAAAAGGCCACACTGTGTTGGGCAAGTTGGCAGTTCACCATGCCATATGTCTCCTTGTTTGCTATTTTCAGTCAGTTCCCTTTACTTCTTTATTATTTCCTTTTGAAGTTCAAGTTCCAAGATAGTCATCTGTTTCAGCTTTATTTAGTTTTTTGGATCTTTGATATAGAGATTCATGGTAGTGTATCTACCTTGTTTGCCATATTGCATCAACTTCCTTGTAGTTTCTTTCTTATATTTTCCATCACACTAGATTTGTGGGCTTATACTTTGAGTAATTTCCTTAAATATATCTTACATTCTTTCAAAGCTTCAAATGTATTTTAATTTGCTCTTTAACATGTCTATCAGATTTTTAATAATCATATTTCACATCTGTAGAATTTTAAAAATTAAATATTCTTTTTTTAGATATATATTCAATATTTTCTTTTATACACTTAAACATAACAAGTATTTTATATATGATGGTTATAGTATATATTGCATATCAGATAATTCTCTTGGAATTTTGTAAGAAATATTTAATGCTTGAATTTAAAATGCATAACTTCAGAGAAATTTGACTTTTCTTCTGCCCCTCATCAATAGACATTATCAACTACAGATCACTTTATATTTTCAGGGTTTTTTGTTGTTGTTGTTGGTGGTGGTGTTTTTACTTATTTATTTTATTTTTTTCAAATTCCGTAGTTTCTGGCCTGTGGTTAAAAATTTTAACAGGAAATTTCTATATTTTTTCCCCTCAATTCCCATGTGATTTTCTTCATAAGCATCTGATATTTTGGTTTACCTCTCAATATTTTTTTGGAGTTGTAATATATTCTCTTTCTCTCTGAAAATAGCAAATATAATTATTTTAAAAATGCTTCTATATTACTCTATATTTTCTCAAATAGGTTTTCTTCAATTTGTTGAAATTAATGAGAGACAAAAAATCCAAAGTATTAGGATAGCAAATATGTGCTTTTCTTTGCAGTCCTCATCAGGGTTCACAGATCTAGAACTATGCTGACCAAAAAATGTGGATAATTAAAAAAAAAAAGTATATATAATTTAATTTTGAAATATTTTTACTTATAAAGCCTAAAAGTATTCTAAGAAAAAGCAATGTGTCCCAAGATAGTTACATTATAGAGAGTTATTTTATAGAGAAAATGTGCATTGAGTTTCTAGGATATTATCACTTGCTCCAAGCTTGCCTAAAGTGCAAAGTGAAGCCATTGTTCACATCATCAAGTAACTGCATGAACTTCTACAGGGCACCCTGTGGGTGGAACCATTAGAAAGTGTCTTAAGTTTGTACCTGGCAAGCTATCAGTAGGTTAGAAGTTGGAGGAGAATAAGCGGGTACCTGAAAGACAGAAAGGTGATTTGAGGGTTGGTGCTAAGAGACTCCTTAATTTAATTATATTTATTGTCACCATACACTTAGGTGCTTCAAAACATCAACATGTTGAAATTTCTAATTTTTTCCTGTGGTGGTTTATTTTCCTTTCAAGATTTCCTTTGGTACTTATTTTCTGAGAATTTCATTTGTTTAAACAGGATATTTGATAGGCAGTGTGTGTGTGGGTATGGATCATTTCACTTCTCTGCTTATAATTCCTATAAACTTTTTTCTTAAATGTACTATTAAGGTCCTGTCACAGATGTTCTGATTATCTACTAGCCAGTTGTACCTTAACTTATTTATTTTAAAAGAAACAAATTTAGAGTATGTAATGAACCTGTCCCTTACTTTTGTGCTAGTTTACATCCCAATACGTTCTGTTTATTTCAAACCTGTAACCACGGAAACATTCACTATTTTTCTTGCTTTTCATGCCACAGTTGGACATAATGTTTCCTTTTATTCTATGGCATTTAGTCATATTAGATGGTGGAAATGAACTCAAATTCTGAATAAAGGCTCCAACAAGTATTAAGTTCCTGAAACTACATGACATTGCTAATCATCATGATAAATGGCCCACTGTGAGGCAGTGGAACAAGTACAATGGATTGTCACTAGCTGCCTTTTATAGTAAAATAGCTTTTTATAATGTTAACAATTTACCTGTCCAAATGCTAAAATGGAAAGAATTAGAATGAAGAAGTGGTTATGCTGGGATCTTGCTTTATCTTGATTTGATATCAGAATGAATATAATATGCCAAAATAAATTTATTTTGAATGCATCCCAATTTCCAATCCTTCCATACCTTTTCTTTTTTGGGGACATATGACATATCAGTTACCATAAAAAGTTTTATGACTAGGATAGAAATTTTGTTCCTATCTATAGTGACTCTGGATATTTTTAATCTTTGTGGTGGAATATATTACTCCCAGTTTATAGATGAGAAAACTGAAGTTTAGAGACATTTAAATAATGTACTTCAGAGGAGTACAAAACACATTTTTCTGATATATTTAACTGTAAATATATGTTATTTTTTTCCTTCCTTTTTGATAAGCCAGTCAGGTTGGACTACTGAATAGCTCTATCATTAGTCTTCAAGTGGAAAAACAAAATTATGGGGGTACTCTTTGGGAGATCATCCTCAAGGAAACACAACCATATCCTTATAATATCCTCTTCATTTTCTCTAATGACAGTTTTTAGAACTTGATGACAAGTCATTATACTCAGAATTGCTTTTTCATAACCAAATATGAACAGAAGAAGGGAAGAAAAACAAAACAAACCTTAACTCTTTTACATCCAACAGAATGCATGTATATAGTTCAAAGGAAACCTGTTCAAGGCCTCATTTAAAATTGCTTTTACTTGTTTTCAAAACTTGCTGAATATTCAGAATCATTGGCAGGGTTTTAGTGCATGTAAAACACTGTCATATAAACCATGACCCAGCTGCTGGAGCAGCAGGAGTAAAACCCAGCAGGCAGAGGCCCTATTGAAGTCAGATCATGTAGGCATAAATTCTCATACCACATTAATTAACTCTTTAAGCGTCAATGTTTTCATCTATATAAAAGGACTAATAAAATTATAGGATCTCTGTATGTGGTTTAAATGGAATGACATTTGTAATAAGATATGTATGCATTGCATTGTGTTTCTTTTGTTATGTTGTTGGAGTCCATACACTTTTCTGTGTTGAGTTCATTTTCCTGTTAAATGTTTTCTTCTTTATTGTTGGTTTTGTGCTTACTAAGCCCATATGTTTTCCTTCTTTCTGGGTTTGCTTGGGGGAATTGTTAATTTTCTCTGTGGTTACCTTGGAGTGAATTCTTGTCTCTGTATTTTTGGAACAGTCTGTTCTATAAGAAAATTGTCCTGTTTTCTTCTCTATTTGGAAGTTTTGTAACTAGAACTTTTATTCCATCTGTTTGCTTTGTTGCTGGTGTCCTGTGCGGATTGACTCCCTTTGTGTGTGTATGTGTGTGTGATGTGTGTACAGTGTTTTATGGGCTTATTTTGAGCATCTATTTCTGATTTGGTTTTAGTGTTGCTGTAACGTATCTTGATTTTGTTGTGGGTTCTATATTGGAAAGACTTCCTTAAGCATTTCTTGTAGGATTGGTCTCGTTTTCACAAAATCCCTTAATTTCTGTTTGTCTGATAATGTCTTGATTTCACTATGTCTTGATGAACAGTTTGGTTGGATATAGAATAATTGGTTGGAAGTTCTTTTCCTTCAGTGTTTTATATATGCCATTCCATTTCCTTCTTGCCTGCATGGTTTCTACTGAGTAATCAGAACTCAGCCTAACTGCTTGTCCATTGTAAGTGATATTTCTTTTTCCCAGGCTGCTTACAAGATTTTTTCTTTGCCTTTCATTTTGGAGAGTATGATATGTCTTGGTGACTTTTCTCAGGATATATCCTGTATGGAGTTCTTTGAGCCTTAGAATATATCCTGTATGGGGTTCTTTGAGCTTCTTGGACAAACATCTTTTCTTCCTTCATGATATGGGGGAAATTTTCTGTTAGCAAGTCTTCCACAATTTTTACAGTGTTTTTTTTTCACTTCTTCTTGTTCTGGTATTCCAATGAAGCATATGTTGTTTATTTTCATGTTATCCCATATAACTCTTAGGTTCTCTTCATTTCTCTTAAATCTTTGTTCTCATTTTTCTTCATACAGGGTGGTGTCAAGGGATTTATCTTCAGTTGGGAAATGTATTCTTCAGCCAGTTCTAGTGTATTCTTCTGTGCTTTCACTATGTTGTGTAATTCTGTAATTTTAGTAGTCCTCTTCTGGATTTCTAACTGCTGTTTTTGTATGAGTTCTGATTATGAGTTAATCTTGTTATTTTGTTCTTGAATGGTTTTCCTGAGTTCTTTCAGAGTGCTGTCTGTGTTCTCCTTGGTTCTGTTTGAGGTTTCCTTAAGCTCTTGTAGAGTTCTATAAACATATCTTCCAAATTCTTTCTCAGATAATTATACTGCCTCCTCTTCTTCCATGTTTAATGAGATTTTTTATTTGGGATTTTATATCTGTTGTCCTATCCTCTTTTCTTTTTTAATTTTTTTTTTTTTTATTTGAAGTTGCCTGCTGTTTCCTAGATATTTTGAAGTTGTCTTTAACTGATAGTTATGTATTGATTTGTTTTGCCTTGAATTTATGTTTAAATATCTTTGCAAAAATAGAGCTGGTGCCAAAGCAATCTATACATTCAATGCAATCCCAATCCAGATCCCATCAACCTTCTTTAGGGATATGGAAAAAATGATCACTAACTTTATATGGAAAGGAAAGAGACCTCGGATAAGCAAAGCACTACTGAAGAAGAAAAACAAAGTAGGA
>NW_006922017.1:2183724-2199350 GCF_000298275.1 Orycteropus afer afer
CAGCCCAAGGAGTCAGTAGCAAGTTCCCTCTTTCTGCATTTCCATGGTTTGGCTCAGCTGCTAATGATGACATTACGTTGTTACTCACAGGTCTGCAGTTCAAAATCAGCAAAGACCCTAATGGTTAAGTCAGACAGCCATCCAAATCCCATACTCCTGGCCCCTCCATGCCAAAAAGCTGTCCTGGAAGGACTGGATCCCAGCCTTGTGTCATGAGCTCATCCCAGGTCCCTCCCACCTGCAGTTTGCTTCCTTCTCTGCTCCTAGGTCAGTGGTAATCTGAGCCATAGGGGTCTCTGTTCTACTTCTCAGAAATGCCATCCATTCACTCAGCACAGGTCCCTAGGTTATCAATAGAAGCTTCCACTGTGGGAAGACCTCTGGAGCTGCCGTTGGTCTCCTGGTGCTCCCACATCACTGCCCAGAGAGTTTACTGCTGCTCCGTCTCACCAGCTCACATGCCACAGGGCAAGTTTATTCTTCCTGGCTGTTTAGCCTGCCTCTCCCCCCCCCTCCCTTTTTTTTTCTCCTTCTCCACTAAATCTGGCCTTCTCTAATTTAATGAGTTGCTGAGAGCCCCAGAAAGCCTGCTTTAAACTGCTGCAACTAGTTTTTCAGGCATTAAGATGCTAGAAGGAACAAATGTGTGGCTGCAGGTAAGATGCCATCTTCCTCAAAGAGATATGTATACATATAGAAACATAGAAAGTTCTAAATAAATGTTGGCTATTTTTTTTTCTCTTTATATTTTTAAAAAATATCACAAGAACAGGGGTATGACAGAATTGTCATTCTAATTTATGCATAATTTTAATTAGGCTTTTAGATTAAATAAAATAAGTTGGGTAGGACAATTGTTGCAATACATGGTTGCTGTCAGCAGAAAGATTGATCCATGATTAGGCAGGAGAAATTGGCTTAGTGCTTAAGTCATTTGACTGCTAACCAGAAGATTTTCAGTTCAAACTCACCAGCATTTCATGGAAGGAAGATGGGGCAATCTACTTCTATAAAGATTTACTGCCTCAGAAATCCAATGGGGGTCACTATGAGTCAAAATCAACTGGATGGCAGTGAGGTTTGTTTTTGATTTATTATTACTGCTGCTACTACTACAGAGAGATAGCAAGAAGGAGGGAAGCAGAGGGAGGGAGGGAAAAAAGGAAGGAGGAAGGGAGAAAGCAGTGACATCACTAGCGTTATTGTCACCAGTACATAATTTATGGTGTAACACCTCCCCTCATAGACATCCTCCTGCACTAGACCATACAGAAAGAATCCTTATTGTTGTTGTTAAGTGCTGTCGAGTCATCTCTGACTCATAGCAACCTTATGCACAACAGAATGAAACACCAACCAGCCCTGAGCCAACTCCGTGATTCTTGCTATACTTGAGCCCATAGCTGCTGCCACCATGTCAATGCATCTCATTGAGGGCCTTCCCCTCTTTTGTCAACCTTCCACCTTACCAAGCATGACATCCTTCTCCAAGGAATGGTCCCTTCTGACAACATGACCAAAGTAGGTGAGACAAAGTCTGGCCATTCTTGCCTCCAAGGAGCATTCTGGCTGCACTTCCTCCAGGGCAGACGTGTTAGTTCTTTTAGCAGTCTACAGTACTTTTAGCATTCTTTGCCAACACCACAGCTCAAAAGCATCAGTTCTTCTTCGGTCTTCCTTATTCATTGTCTAGCTCTCATATACATATGAGCTGATTGAAAATAGCATGGCTTGTTTCAGGTGCCCCATAGTCCTCAAGGAGACATTTTTGCTCTTCAGCACTAGAAAGAGGTCTTTTGCAGCCAATTTGCCCAGTGCTATACTCTGGTAGCATAGTGGCTAAGACACTTGCCTGATAACCAGACGGCTGGCGGTTCAAACCCACCAGCCACTCCTCGGAAGGAAGGTTGGGCATTCCTACTTCCGTACTGATACTGCCTCGGAAACCCAAGGAGGGGTCGCTATGAGTCGGGGCCGACTCGATGGCAAATAACAACAACAACAACATACTTCGTCTGATGTCCTAACTGCTGGTTCCATTGGTGCTGATTGTAGAACCAAGTAACGCAAAGTCTTTGGCAATTTCAATCTTTTCTCCATTTATCTTAATTTTGCTTATAGGATGAGTTGTGAGGGTATTTTTTGTTTGTTTATATTGAGATGTAATCCATACTGCAGACTGTATTCTTCAATCTTCATTAGTAAGTACTTCAAGTCATCCTCACTTTCAGCAAGCAAAATGTTGTGTCATCAGCATATTGCTGGTTGTTAATGATTCTTTGTCTAATCCTAATGCCACATTCTTCTTCATACAGTCCATCTTCTTGGATTATTTGCTCAGCATCCAGATTTAACAAGTATGGTGAAAGGATACAACTCTCTTCTTGACTTTAAACCATGTAGTATTCCATTTTTATGTTTGAACAACAGCCTCCTGGTCTATGTATAGGTTCCTCATGAGTACAATAAAGTGTTCTGGAACTCCCATTCTTCTCTATGTTACCCACAATTTGTTATGATTCACACAATCAAACGCTTTTGCATAGTCAATAAAACACAAGTAAACATTTTTCTGTTATTCTTTGCTTTGAGCCAAGATCCATCTGACCTCAACAATGATATCCCTTGTTCCATGTCCTTAGTAATGCTTATTATCAATTTTAATCATAGAATAATGTACACTAAATTTAATTGTAAATTGCTTAAATGTAATATTTCTTACAGTGTATGAATACTAACAACAGAATTATTTTACCAAATCTTTCCACATTGAATTTCAACATTAGTAACTGAACAGAAAAGTCTTTTTTGATTTTTCTCCTTCTTCTTTTTTTTTCCTTTAAAGGAGCTCTGGTGGCATAGTGGATAAGGGACTTGGCTGCTAATCAGAGGGCCAGTGGTTCAAATCATTCAGCTGCTCCAGGGAAAGAAGAAAGAAGATGGTGTAATCTACTGCCATAAAGATTTACAACTTTGGAAACCCAACTGGTGTCATAATGAGTCAGAATAGAATGGATGGCAGTGAGGTGTTTTTTTGGGGGAGGGGTACTTTAATTACTACTTCATTCTCAAAAAAGTTATTGGTAAGCATTCATAAATAGTAATTCACATAATATTGTGCTATAACACCAGAAAATTTGACAAAATCAGTGACTATAAAAACACTGCCAGGAACAAAAACAACAGCAGTGATTGTAAAGCATGTACCTGAAAGTATGTGATTCAAAATGCCATTGTAGTTGTATAACAATGAAAGCTTTGAAACACATTTGAAGGTTCAAAAAGTAAATTAGCATAGACATTTAGCCTTGTAAGTATACTGATACATGTAAGATGGGCTTATGAAAAATGTTTTTGTTGTTATAACTAACTACAATGATATTTAGAAAAAAAATTATATATTTCTTCTGAAACACTGCAAAAAAAATTTATAAACAGTCATTTTTTGGTATCACTCCCACTAACACTGTCATCTGATTAAGTTCACCCTGCCCCTACCCCCCTAGTAACACCATTATAAGAGAAAGAAAGAGAAAAAGAAAGAAAGAGAGAGAGAGAGAGTGGCAGTTTAATATCAGACATGCCAACAATTTTATTAATCAATGGACTCAGACTGAGCAAGAGTTTCAGCAGGGTGTAATCATGTGGTACAAGAGCAAATGACCCTTTACTCTTTAGAAGAACCTGAGTAGAGCACTTTGTTCCTCTTAGTAGAATCCCAATGTACTCAATGATAACAGTGAGGTCAATAAAGAAAAGTTTGTCTATATATCTACATTCAGAATTATCTGTTAAATGTTATAAAATTCTCTTTAATAGAGTTTGGAAATATTATATCTAAAACATTTTATTTAAAATAATTTTATTTTAAGAGGTATTTACAATATGCAAATATTTAATCTGACATACTTTGTTTGTGTTGAGTGGTCAAAGATTTAGTGACACTCTAAAAGAGGAAAAAACACCTATATTTTCATGGGACACTAGCTTAGAGGTATCTCTGTTTTGCATCAGATACTTATATTTTTCAAATTACCCAAATACCATATCTTTTTTTCCTTTTAATTTTTATTGTTGGTTTCTTGTTCATCCCTAATTTACAATCTTTCATGTAGTTAATTAAGATTTGGAACTCCTAACTCCAACTTTCATAGGTACCAGGCTATAAAGAGTTTTCCACTCCACATGATAGAAACAGGTATGCCTTTTAAGTATGTACCTGTGATTAGAACTCTGGGTAGCAGTTGTTTTGACTCCTACAACTACATAATCTTGAGTCATGATTTTTCACTTTTATGCTCTTGACTTAATGAAACACTGCATACCATTTTTTTTGAAGGTGTGATCTCAGAGGAAGAAAAATAAGATATTCCAAGCCACATAAAGTGCAAATATTTTCTGTGTGAGACAATTATACAAATTCACTTGTCAATTTTTGCACTGAATGATTCTTAAAATGTTGTTTTGTAAATTGACCACAGTGTATAACTTCCCAATCATCTCTCTGGCTTAACACTCTCAATTTTGGTGTGCTGGGGAATTGCAAGAGAGATTGTTCTCGGTAAAGATTCTGTAGCTTCACTCTCAAATTTTAATTCACTGGGTTTCCAGTAGAACACAAAAATATATATTTTTATCAATTATCTCATGATTTTGATGCTTAAGAGTTATTGAGAAGTCCTTGTTTGGTTCTATCAGAAAATCTCTGATGCCCAGAGAGTTACAATACTGTTTATTCACTTTGTTCTCGAAATTAAAGAAATTAAACATCAACATTACTCTCTCATATCATCAACTTGATTTAGGCAAAATCCCCATTCTTTCTATAGAATATTTAGACAGAAATGCTACACAAGTCTAGAAAAGGCTAAAACCTAAATAGAAGCTTTAAAAAGTCCGTTCTGAATATGAAAATCACATGGGTAGCAAATGTAGGAGATTTGCATTGAAAGGAACATTCTACAAGCAATGAGAACTCTTCAGTGAAATAACTCTAAGGTAGATTGTGCTTAAGTGACAGAGCCTAATTTTAAAAATATTTCAGTTATTGCAATGGTTCTAGAACTTTAGCATGTAGATTCTTCTAGAAGGATTGTTAACCATGAATTTCTAGACCTAGTGTTTCTGAGTAAATAGATCTTAGAAGAGACCCACAATTTACATTTCAAACAAGTTTTCAAGTGGTATTCATATGTTAGTGATATTATGATCACATTTTAAGAAGTACTGAATTATAGTAAACAGATTGTTTTGGACCTTTATCCATTTTGGACTAATTTTAGAGCCACATGCGTTTTTTATTTCTTTTCAAAATGTTGAGGCAATTTCAGCAATACATTTTTTTTTTCCTCTCTAAAATTAAGACTACCAAAGATGCAATTTGAATGTTTTGTTGTTGTTCAGGTGCCATCGAGTTGGTTCCAACTCACAGCGACCCCATGTACAACAGACTGAAACACTGCCTAGTCCTGTGCCATCCTCCCAATCCTTGCTATACTTGAGCTCATCATTGCAGCCACTGTGTCAATCTATCTTGTTGCCGGCCTTCTCCTTTTTCACTTACCCTCCACTTTACCAACCATGATATCCTTCTCCAGGGAATGGTCCATTCTGACAACACGACCAACATAGGTAAGAGAAAGTCTGGCCATTTCAATATAAAACTAAAGTATAACCTACAATAAGTCAAGTGATTTAGATTTTGGAAGGGTAGTTTTTTTGTCCTTTAAATGTCAAGATTTTATTCTGAAACTCAACAATACAAAATAATTAGTGGTTTTCAACTTGCTGCTGCTGTAACTCTTACATATTGTTAGCAAGCTTACTGAAACCTTAGGGATTGGAACAGATGTGGGCAAGGCAGGAGGTGATGAGGTGGAGTAATGAGAAACTGGAAGGATATGCCCACCTCTTGGAAAGAATTGGATCATTCAATACTCGGTGAAGCAATATGTTGACATATTAGCTGATAATTGTTTTTCCTCTTAGTATTTTTATTGTTCTGTGAGTCTTTACACATTAATCAGTAGTTAAAATGTTGGATTTTGCTGGTATAGGAAAGAAAGTATACAACAGAAAAAAATCAATGTATGACCATATAACAGTAGAAGTGGAAGAAAAAGCAAAGAAATTTTTCTTTAAACCAATCATTTGGCTCTCTAAATACCATGTAGTTGAAAAATTATTGGCATAGGTTGTCAAAATGAGTAAGACTGAAAATGCTCCACAGAAGTCCAGTGTAACCCAGTATGGTAGGTAAGGTTATATGTCAATTTGGCTGGGCCTGCTTTTGAGTGGCTGGGCAGCTGGATGTAGCTATTCCCTATTACAAGAATGGTAATTAACTCCGTGGTGGAATCTACTATGAATAGCTAAGTACCTTCCTTAGGGATGTGGTCTGTTTCCTATAGATAAGAAGACAATTTGAGAAAGGTCTTAAGTTTTTGGGCATGGTTGAATGCTGCATGTAACCAAGTCTCTATTCAGCAGCCTGCCATGTTGCCTGCCAATCTTGGGACTATTCCTGAACTTGAACTAGTGGCCTGAAATGTTGCTTAATAATTGTGGAGCTGTGCCATTTTACTTGTTAACCTTATCTTTGTCAGACTCAGCAGCCAGCAGCTGTCTGAGTTAAGAGAAGTCTCCAGCTTTAGTGGGGCAGAAACCAGAGCAGAGCTGAAGCCCAAGGTTGAGGGACCTTCACCTAGTCCTTAGAGCTGGCACTTTGAACTGGAATTTCTAGTTTCTTGTACTGTTAGAGAATAAATCCGTATTGGTTAAAGCCATCCATTTCTGATATTTTCTGCTAGAGCAGCACTAGATGACCAAAACACACAGAGTGGAGGGAATAGAGTAGAATATTCTCATTTGCAGGTTAGAGCAGAGTTTCATGGCACAGAAAATGAGCAGTCCTGAAATGGCTTATAAATAGGATGAGTAGGACACAGTGGCCATTTACGTAGACTGAGGGCTGGAGACCAAATAACATGAATAACACCTCATGTGATGCCTGTAAGTGCAAAAGACCAGCAGACATAAGACCTAAAGCATTCATCACCAACAATGGCTTTCCCATAGTACTCAATAAGTCTCCTAAAACTAATATATAATTCAAGAGGACAGTATATCAGTGATGCTCTAAATATACTAAGATCTAATTTTTGTTGACAGTTGTTTCAAAGCTGAAAACACAAAAGACAAAGGCGTTCTTGCACACTTGACTTCATGGCCTGATGTGTATTTGGAAAGAGGAGGAATTCCTGTTTAGCATGGTGTTATGAAATTTCAGGTATTTAACCAATTTGCATATCAGGAGGGTAGTACTTGGTGGTGGCATTTCTGTTCTCACCTGCAAGGACTTTCAGTAACAGATTAAAAGAGGAATATGCAGGTTGAGGGGTGGCATGAAGATTGTAAGAATTGAGAATTGTGACCACCCACATCAACATAACATAGACTCTAGGACTAAGAATGAGGCCATTTGTGCAAATCAATAAAATAAAAAAAAAGATAAAAGTCACTTTTGCTTCAGGTAATGTCTGTAAATCAGTTTGAGATAACTATAAAGTTACCAGGGCAACATTTCACTTTACAAACAATAGCTTTCTTTTCATGACTTGATTGAAGATGCTTGTCTCATTATACTCACTTGGATGTAATGTGATGAACTTTGTCCAATTACATTTAGTTTTCCACTTTCAAAAACCCACATTAAACTATTTGAACCTAGAGTTCAAAACCCTGTACTTTACTTCTGTCTTCTGAGGCATTGTCAAGACTGTCACTTCCTTAATGCAATGAGCTCTGGTGCACTTAACTTCGCTTTATTAACAAGTTGTCTAGTGACATTTTGGTGAATTCAATAGAACGATGTTTTCACTCACTCATTCATTCATTCAATAAGCCCTTAATGAATTTTTACTATGCACCAGACCCATGCTAAATAATGAGGACTGAGAAACTAAAAGAAAAGGCAAAAAAGTTTCAGTTTCTAAATTCAAAGAACCAATGTCTAGGAGTAGAAAATCAACATGTAAATACCTAAGTAGGGTGTGACTAAACAAGAGTAAATCACAAAGTGCTGTGGGGACTTACACAGGGTTTAAAGGATCAAGAAGTCTTAAAGTGGATTAAGTTAACCAACTTAAAAGGAAGGCAAGCAGAAGAAGCTGAAAGTGTAAAAATACTAAAATATGGAAAGAGATGACATATTTAAAGATTTCAATTAAAATGTTCTGGCTTAAGATTTGTGAGAAGTTGGAAGTGGCAAGAGTGGTAGCAAGAGAAACAAGCTGGGGAATAATTCTGAATAGACTTGAATTATATACAGAAGAGTTCAAATGTAATTCACAAAGAAGAGAGAAAGTGAAGGAATTTATGCAGGATTTGCCCTTAAATTGGTATTTTTGGAATGTAACACTTTAGGGATAGTAGAATAGAGGGTATGCAAATGAAATTGAAGACAGGGAGGTTTTTTGAGTCTGCCTAGTTGAGATGCTATGAGAGTATTAACTAAACCTATATGGCAAAGATCAAGAGCAGGAAAAGACAGTGGGGAAATTTAAAGACAGAAAGTCAAAAACACTCAATGACTACTGTGAAACCTGTTTATTTTACTTATAAGCATTTCGACTTACTGTGAAATATTCAGCAAGAAGCACAAGTTGAAGAAATAAAGAGACTTCAGGTTGTGGTGAGTGGAAGGCTGTGTTGCCATGTTTGTGTGCCTGGATCAGAAAAGGAAGACTAAACTCCCTAATTACTGAATTTGTTGTTGTTATGTGCTGTCCAGTCGAGTCGGCCCCAACCCATAGCGACCCCTCCTTGGGTTTCCGAGGCAGTATCACTACGGAAGTAGGATTGCACAACCTTCCTAGGAGGGCAGAAAAGTCTCTACTTGGAATTTTTGAGCACTTGTTGTAAATGGAATGGTAGCTTTCCTTGCCCAATATTTATTTTTTGAACTCAACTGCTTGTTTAATTGAGGCATTAAGTATATAAACATATTATCCAGAATAAGTGTTATCTCAAAAAAAAAAATGTTGATACAGTACAAAGAAAACGCTACATCATTTTTCAACTGGGTAGAGGAAAAAGGAAATAATTACTCTAAACAAATTACTTTTCTTTAAAGATGCAAAATAAAATGACCTCCCTAACATCAACAAAATAGCTAATCTCCCAGGAAAGTGAAAACACAGAAAAGGATATTTTAAGCTACATTATTAGTTTATTTTTATATTTACAATTTCTTTTCTCTTGTGAAATTCTTGTCATGTTTTATGTCTCCCAGATGAAAAAGAGTATGACTTAAAGTGAATGTAAAAGGAGATGTGCTTCTAAGTTTCCATATAAATTGAAATAAGTAAAACACGGCGCAAACCTGTGAAACTCTGAAAGTTTTCCAGTAGCTCTTAATAAAATAACATTACAGATTATATAGTCTTTACAGTTGAGTTAGGAGCTCTGGTAGCATAGTGGCTAAAAGCAGTTGACTGCTAACCAGAAGGCTGGCGGTTCAAACCCACCAGCCACTCCTCGGAAGGAAGGTTGGGCAATCCTACTTCCGTAGTGATACTGCCTCGGAAACCCAAGGAGGGGTCGCTATGAGTCATGGCCGACTCGACGGCACATAACAACAACAACAACAACCGTTGAGTTAATCTACTTCCAAATTGCATTTGTATTTAAATTGGGAAGTTGCAACTCTTTAGAATCTTTTCACCCTGAGGCACATTGAAGTTTCATAGATGACATGGATATAAATATAGCTACCTAGAGTAGCTAAAGCAAATAGAAGAAATAATGGAATAAAAGAGCTGAACAGAAGATTTCAAAAGGCAGTTCAAAGACAAAGTAAAGCATAATAAAATGTATAAAGACCTGGAGTTAGTAAACCAAAAAGGAAAACCATGTTCAACATTCTTAAGCTGAAAGAAAGAACTGGGGGAGGGGGGATCAATCTTGAGATATGATATTGAAGGATTCTGTGGGTGGTCCAAACCCACCAGCTGTTTCACAGGAGAAAGATGAGGCAATCTGTTTCCATAAAGGTTTACAGTCTTGGACAACCTATGGGGCAGTTCTCTCTGTCCTAAAGGGTCACTATGAATTAGAATCAACTTGATGACAGTGGGTTTAGTTTGGTTTTATGGGCAAATATTGAAGAAGGCAGAAAGTATCACAAAAGATGGAAAAAGTACACAGAGTGATTGCATCAAAATGATTGGTCAATGTTCAACCATTTCCAGAGGTAGCAAATGAACCAGAACTGATGGTATGGGTAGAGTGAGAGAGTAATGTGGACCAAAACTCAAAATCATAAAAAAAAAAAAAGACCAGGTTTACTGGTCTGATAGAGCCTGGTGAGGCCCCCAAGACTACAGCCCCTAGTTACCCTTCAGGTCTGGAACTGTACTCACTCCCATGACTTCCACCCAGAAAAATAGCCAGGCATATAGGGTAAATATTTACATTAGGTAGATATATTCCGTAGAGTGATCAATCATGGCAGGAGAACAGAACAGCAGTATTTAGATAGAAAGAGAGCTGTTGTTGTTGTTGTTAGGTGCAATTGAGTAGGACCTGACTCATAGCAACACCTCTTTGGGTTTCCGAGGCAGTATCACTATGGAAGTAGATTGCCCAACCTGCCTTTTGAGGAGTGGTTGATGGGTTTGAACCACCAACCTTCTGGTTAGCAGTCAAGTGCCTTAGGCACTACACTACCAGAGCTCCAGAAAGAGAGGTAGGGGGCAGGAAATGGATAGGAAAGAAGGACAAAGGGAAGAGGTAAGTACAGGGAGAAAGTGGGAAAAGAACTGTTAGATTGTGCAGAATAGCAGGCAATGTCATGAAACAAAATATATATGAACTGCTATATGGAAAATGAGTTTGCTTTGTAAACTTTCACCCAAATCAAAATACAAATTAAAAAAAAAAAAAAAAAAAGAGCTGATGGCATTGAAAGAAGAATTCCAAGCCACACTGAAGACACTGGTGAAAAATAGGGCTCCAAGAACTGATGATGTCTTAGACTATGTTCTCTAGAGAAATAAAACAGTAAAGCTTACACGCACACACACACACTCATACACAGAAAGAGAGAGAGAGATTTGTCTCTGAAATGGCTCACACTGTTGTAGAAGCTGGCAAATGCCAAGTTCGTGGGGGTCAAATGCCAAGTTGGAGGCTTTCCTGACTCACACAGCTGCAGGGGCTGGTGAATGTAAGATGACAGACAGTATATCAGGCTGCTGACTATGGCAGATGACAAGTCCAAACTGACAGGTAAAATGGCAGATTATTGTCTCACAGTTGGTGAAGGCAATAATTCCAAGATGGCAGGCAATTTGGCAGGTCACAGGTTCAGCTCCAAAAAACAGATAATGATAAGCATCCAGATCCAACAGGAATTCAAGAATTTTCCCAGGATGTCCATATATATATTGGAAGCAGGCCATACCACTGAGGAAACTCCTTTTCAACTCATTGGCAGCTTACAGCATATCCCACCATGGGGGTGACAACTTTACATTAGATGTCATCATGGGAATGACCACACCAAAGCTTCTTAACCACTCAAAAATCATGGTTTAGCCAAATAGACAGACAGCCTTAATTAATTAATAATTGGAATATCAATTGAAATGCTTCAACAAATGGAAGCAATGCTGGCATTTCTCACTCAATTATACCAAGAAATTTGTGAGACACCTACCTGGCCAAATGACTGGAACAGATCAATATTTGTGCCTACAACAAAGAAAAGTGATACTTCAGAGTTTGGAAGTCATCAAATAATATTATCAATAAGACACAAGTAAAATTTTAACTGAAGATAACTCAAAAGCAGTTCTAACACTAATCAACAATAATCAACAAGGAACTGCCAGACATTCAAGCCAGATACAGAAGAGAATGTGAAACCAAGAATGCCCTTTCTGATGTCAGATAGATCTTGGCTGCAAGCAGAAAATACCAGAAAATTTTTTACCTGTGTTTTACTGATTATGCAAAGATATTTGAATGTGTGTATCATAAAAAATTATGAATAACATTGAGGAGAATGGGAATTCAGAACACTGAATTGTTTCATGTGGAATCTATACATAATCCAAGAGACAGTCATCCAAATAGAACAAGGGGATAGTACATGGCTTAGATTCAGGAAAGGTGTGCAACAGGGTTGTATCCTTTCACCATGATTTTTCAATCTGTATGCTGAATAAATAATCTGAGAAGCTGGACTATATGAAAATAATATAGCTTTAGGTTGGAGGAAGCCTCATTAACAACTTGCAATATGCAAATGACACAGCTTGTTTGCTGGAACAATGAAGCAGATTTGAAACCCTTACTCATGAAGATCAAAGACTACAGACTTCCGTACGGATTACACCTTAGCATGAAAAACAAAAATGTTCACAAATAGTCCAATAAGTAACATCATGATCAATATAGAAAATATTGAAGATTTCATTATATTTAGATCCATAGTCAACCACCATGGAAGCAGCAGTCAAAAAAGCAAAGGACATATTTCCCTTGGAAAATCTGCTGCAAAAGACCTCTTTAAAGTGTTACAAAGCAAAGATGTCACTTTGAGGAGTAAGGTGTGCCTGACGCAAGCCTTAGTGTTTTCAGTTGCCTCATATGTGTGTGAAAGTTGGACATTGAACAAGAAAGACAGAAGGAGAATTGATGTCTTTGAATTACGGTATTGTCAAAGAATACTGAATATACCTTGGACTGTCAGAAGAACAAACAAATCTACCTTGGAAGAAGACGTCTTCAGAATGTTCCTTAGAAGAGAGGATGGTGAGACTTCTCTCACATGCTTTAGACATGTTATCAGGAGGGACCTATAAAAATACATCATCCTTCATAAAGTATAGTATCAGCTAAGAAAACAAAGATGCTCAGTGAGATGGATTGACTTAGTTACTACAACAATGAGGTCAAACATAGCACCTATTGTGAAGATGGTAGAAGACTAGGCAACATTTTATTGTGTTGTATACAGGATTGCTATGAGTTGGAACTGACTTTATTGCAACTAAGAACAACATTGAGATATATGTATATATATAGATAGATAGATAGATAGATAGATAGATAGATAGATAGATATAGATATAGATATATATTTACAGATATTTAAAAAAATAAAAATAAAAATAAAACCCCCATCTTCAAGTGGATTTAGACTCATAGCGACCCCATTGTGTTTCTGAAGTGGTAAATCTTTACAGAAGTAGATTGCCCAGACTTCCTCCTGCAGAGTGGCTAGTGGGTTTGAACCACCAACCTTCTTGTTAGCAGTCAAATGCCTTAGGCACTTCACTACCAAAGCTCCTTATAGATATATAGTTATAGATATTATACATATACTAAGTTCAAATTCTGGCAGTGCTAAGTATGTAGGATGCACACATATAAAATCTGTCTTTAATATATATGGAGGAGCTCTGGTAGCATAGTGCCTAAGGCACTTGACTGCTAACCAGAAGGCTGGAGGTTCAAACCCACCAGCCACTCCTCAGAAGGAAGATGGGGCAATCTACTTCCATAGTGATACTGCCTTGGAAACCCAAGGAGGGGTCGCTATGAGTCAGGTTTGACTCAATGGCACATAACAACAACAGCAAGCAGTCTTTCATATTGGTATTTAAAAAGGCTTCTGATCATTTTGAATTGTATAATGATTGTTATTTATTCAGATTTTTATGAAATTATATACAAAAACAGTAGTTTTCCTAGAACTTTTATATATTCTCTGTTTATGGTTTTATGTATGGTTATGTATTTTTACATTCCTTTAATAAAGAATAATGGGGAGAGTACTAAAAATTTGAAGATTTAGAAAAAAAATATGGAGAATATTGGGCCTTTATTTATTGATAAAATTAGAAGCATCATTATTTAAAGGAACTATGAACTCCACAAATAGGAATTGTTATATTAGAATTTCCCAAATTTTTAAAATTTCAGAATATTCTTGAAACATCTTGAAACTATCATTTCACATAATTTAAATATATAGATATTGTTAAAACATTAACAGAGGACTAAATTCCAGTTCATATGCCATGTTGAAAGATCATATGAATATCCAACAAAGCAGAGTATTTATACTGTAATCCTAACTTCTGTAGTTATATTGACTTCTATTTTTCCACAAAACTCCACTTGCTGTTCAGCGTCAATGTGTCTTTTCATAAGGCAGGGTTGCATGTAATATGATTTGTGGTTCAGTCCTATCAATCCCACTCTTCATGATCCTGACTATCCTGGGTAAATCTTTTGACTTCTCTTATCTTCATATTTCTTGGCCATGAAAAGAGAGAATTCAATAATAGATTAGTTGTTCATTAGCTCTCTGCTAGCTCTGATCATCAACGTGTCCATAATCCCAACCCTCTATTCAAGGGCTTCTATTTTGACTCAATTAGGGTTATCCACATATTACCTTTTCCTTATTAATTTAACTCTAATTAGAAAAATAATAATAATAAACAGAAACAACAACAAAAAACCCACTGGCTTTCATAAGTAGAATTTCTCAACATTTTATATAATAAATTTGAAAAGTTGAGGACAACTGTAGGTCTGTCAACTCATATGAACAGAAATGGCACCCTGTCGAATAATGAGGTCCCATGGAAAAATGTGTGAGTGTATGCATGCATATATGTGCTTTGGAGCACTGAAAGAGCCATATGGCTGACCGGCCTTGTGGATTCAGAGCAGTGAAGTCCTGCTGCTTGATGGCCTTCTTTTCAATTTTCAATCCCTGCCCTCTTAGTAGTGTGATGTGCAACAGAAACTTGAAACACACAGATGACATTGACATTGCATCCTTGCTCTTATCACCTACACACAGAAGCCAGTAAAGAAGCCAGTCTGCCTCACTAGTTATTAGCAACGTACTTTCCAGCTGAAATAGGTCACACAGATCTGGAGCATAGTGAAACGGGATGAAATTTAGAATATTAGGTTTCTTGTTTGCCTCTATCTAGTGAGTTTTTTTAAAAAAACAAAAAGAAAAAAAAAATCAGAGAAATAGCTTAGTAAGTATTGCAGATTGAATTGTGTCTTCCAAAATTTCTAGAGTTCTACCTCCTGCACTGTAAATATGATCCTGTTTGGAATAGGGGTTTTGTTTAGTTTCATTAATGAAGTCATACTAAAGCAGGGTAGGTTCAAAACTCACTCCTTTTTGAGTGGTAGCTTATAAAAAGAACAGAATATACACAGACACATACAAAGGGGGAAGATAGAGGACCCACCTCCAAGCAAAAAAATGCCAAGAATTGCCTGCAGCTACTAGAAGCTGAAAGAGACAAAGAAGGACTTTCTCTTAGAGCTGACATTCTGAATTTGGACTTCTAATATCCTGAATGTTTGTCATCAAGTAGATTCTAACTCACAGCTAACCTATAGAATAATAAAACTATCCCATAGGGTTTTCAAGGCTATAATCTCTATGGAAGTAGACTGCCATATATTTCTTTCATGGAATGGCTGGTGGGTTTGAACCACTGTCCTTTTGGTTGTTGTTGTTGTTGTTATGTGCCGTCGAGTCGGCCCCGACTCATAGCGACCCCTCCTTGGGTTTCCGAGGC
>NW_006922017.1:2199670-2201567 GCF_000298275.1 Orycteropus afer afer
AAAAAAAAAAAAACACTGCTGTCAAGTTGAATCTAACTCATAGCAACCACTCCTTGGGTTTCTGAGGTAGTATCATTACGGAAGTAGATTGCCCAAACTTTCTTCTGAGGAGTGGCTGATGGTTTTGAACCGCCAGCCTTCTAGTTAGCAGTCAAATGCCTTAGGCACTATGCCACCCTAGAGAGTCATTATAAGTTGAAATTAATTCCAGGCCACAACAGAAATCACCTGAACTGTGAAAAAATAAATTTGTGTTTTTTAAAGCCTCCCAGAAATGGTATTTTTCTCTACAGCTTTACTAGTATGTTTTAACATGTCTCTTTCGCATTATCCTCCACTTACTTTCCTTACCCCAACATTGGCCTTTTTGAATTTCCAAGTAAATTTCACATTCCTCTTACAAATGTCCCCCCACCTGTCTGTCAGTTTTCATACTATGGTGGTTAGTGTGTTGCTGTGAGGCTGGAGGTTATTTATACAACCACTATTTCAAATACCAGCAGGGTCAGTCATGATGGACAGGTTTCAGAGGAACTTCCAGACTAAGATAGACTGGGAAGAAAGAGGTTGCCATTCACTTCTCAAAGAATTGGCCAGTGAAAACCTTATAAAAGCACTCATGAAAAACTGTCTGATATATTATGGGAAACGTTAATGAATATCCCTGAAACATTGTCTGATATAGTGCCAGAAGATGAGTCCCTCAGGTTGGAAGGTACTCAAAACATGACTGGGGACGAGCTGCCTCCTAAAAGTAGAGTAAATCTTAATGGCGTGGATGGAGTAAAGCTTTTGAGACCTCCATTTGCTGATGTGGCATGACTCAAAATGGGAAGAAACAGTTGGAAACATCCATTAATACTCAGAACATGGAATGTATGAAGTATGAATCTAGGAAAATTGTATGCTCTCAAAATGGAAATGGAACACATAAAGATCAGTATTATAGACATTAATGATCTGAAATGTACTGATTTTGGCCATTTTGTATCAGACAACCATATGGTCTACTGCACAGGGAATGACAAATTGAAGAGCAATGGTGTGGCATTCATTCATTGTCACAAAGAATGTTCAAGATCTAGCCTGAGGTACAATGATGTCAGTGATAGGATAATATCCATACACCTGCAAGGAAGACCAGTTAATCCAACTATTATTCAAATGTATGGACCAATCACCACTGTCAAAGAGGAGGAAATTGAAGATTTTTACCATTACCAACTTCCAGAGTCTGAAATTGACCAAACATGCAATCAAGATGTGTTGATTATTACTGGTGATTAGAATGGAAAAGTTGGAAACAAGAAAGAATCACCAGTAGCTGGAAAATATGGCTTTGATGATAGAAATGACTTTGGAGATCACATGATAGAATTTTGCAAGACCAATGACTTATTCATTTTAAATACCTTTTTTTTTTCAACAACATAAATGGCAATTTTACATGTGGATTTTGCCAAATGGAATACACAGGAATCAGATTGATTATATATTTGGAAAGAAGCAATGGAGAAGCTTAATGTCTTTGGCCAAAATAAGGCCAGATGTTGACTGTGGAACAGATCATCAACTGCTCATATACAAGTTCAAGTTGAAGATGAAGACAAAATAATTCCACAAGGGCCAAAATATGACTTTGATTATATCCCACCTGAATTTAGAGATCATCTAAAGAATGCAATTAACCCATTGAACACTGATGACAGAAAACCAGATGAATTGTGGGATGACATCAAGAACATCATGTATGCCAAGCAAAAGACAGGCATAGGAGTTGAACATTTACCTGAGGTAAATACACTCCTTGGAGAGAACAATCATGGGAGAAAGAAGGGCTGTTTATGTACAGGGAGACAGCTCAGGGGGCAGGGTGCATGGAGAGATGGACATAGGG
>NW_006922017.1:2202537-2215753 GCF_000298275.1 Orycteropus afer afer
TTGTGTTTTATTGACTATGCAAAAGCATTTGATTGTGTGGATCATAACAAATTATGGATAACATTGAGAAGAATGGGAATTCCAGAACACATAATTGTGCTCACAAGGAACCTGCACATAGACCAGGAGGCTGTCATTCAACATAACAAGGGGATACATGGTTTAAAATCAGGAAAGGAGTGCATCAGGGTTGTGTCCTTACACCATACTTATTCAATCTGAATGCTGAGCAAATAATTTGAGAAGCTGGACTATGAGAAGAAGTATGAAGCATCAAGATTGGAGGAAGACTCATTAATAACCTGCAATATGCAGAAGACACAATCTTGCTTGCTGAAAATGAAGATGATTTTAAGTACTTACGGATGAAGATTAAAAACTACAGTCTGCACTATGGATTAGACCTCAACATAAAAAAAAAAAAAAAAATGATAATCCTTATAAAAGTACCAATAAGTATCATCACAAGAAATAGAGAAAAGATTGAAGTTGTCAAAGATTTCACATTACTTGGTTCCATGATCAATACCAAAGGAAGCAGCAGTCAAGAAATCAGAAGGCATATCGCACTGGGTAAGTCTGCTGAAAAAGACCTCTTTCAAGTGCTGAAGAGCAAAGATGTCTCTTTGAAGACCAAGGTATGCCTAATCCAAACTATGTATTTGCAATAGCCTCATGCATGTGAAAACTGGACAATGAATAAGAAAGACTGAAGAAGAGCTGATGCTTTTGAGTTGTGCTGTTGACAAAGAATGATGAAATTAGCATGGATTGCCAGAAAACAAATATGTCCGGGATGAAGTGCAACCAGAATATTCCATGGAAGTAAGAATGGCCAGACTTGGTCTCGGCTACTTTGGTCATGTTGTCAGAAGGGACCATTCCCTGGAGAAGGATGTCATGCTTGGTAAATTGAAGGGTCAGCAAAAAAAGGGAAGGCCATCAATGAGGTGGATTGACACAGTAGCTGCAATAATGGGCTCAGGTGTAGCAAGGATTGTGAGGCTGGTACGTTGTTTCATGCTGTTATACATAAGTTTGCCATGAGTTGGAGCTGACTTGACGGGACCTAACAAAAACAACTTGTGATAGTCAGTGAAGATGAGTATGTTAGTTCGGGTCTCAAAATTGCTCCACAAAAAAATTACCTTGGTACGAAGAAACATTTAAAGCATTTAAAGTTTCACTCACACTAAAAAAACAAAACAAAACAAAACAAAAAAAAAAAAACACTTCTTATCCATTGCTATCATTAGGAGGAATATATTTATGTTTCAAATGAATTTTACATTTATTATCAATTTTTCCAAATCATATAAAGGTAAAGGAGATATTTCATATGTGTACATGTAGTGCTAGAGAAGTATAGTTAGTTGAAAACAATTAATTAATAATTAATCTGAGATTAATTAGATTGATTTCTAAAGAGATAGATATAGAGGTATGATAGATAAATGGATGGATGGATGGATGGATGGATAAATGGATGTTTGAATACATAGAGAGAGAGACAGAGACAAACAGATGGTAGATAGATAGAGATAGAGACAGCTATATATACCCTATGTACTTCCTTTTCTTGAGGCCAAAGGGAAGGTTACAACATTATTTGGAGGGCCAGTAATTCATAGTTCTGCTCACAATCAGCATGAAATGAGAGGTGGCTAGGTCAAACATTGTAGGAATTGATGAAATAAGGGTGACATGGCCAAGGTAGTACAAACGAAGTTCATTAAAAACGGAATGTAGAGACAGATACGAGCCAGATCATTGTCAATCACGTTCACACTGTGAAAAGGATTTAAGCCAGAGAGTGAAATGCTTTGCTTTATGTACTTTTAAAATGTTACTCTGGTGAAATGCGAATAGGTTAAAGCACAACAAGATGAATGTAGGAATAGAACTAGGGAGACCACCGAAGCCAGTACAGGTGAGAAGCAAGGTCCAGGCAGAACAGGAGGCACTGTTGTTTTCTGCTCTCCTACATGATACTTTTATTAACTTAGGTTGGATCTTTCTCCTTTCTGGGGATATTTCTCTGTATCACACTTAGTTTTGTCCATTTTCTATTAGACCTATAAAATACACTGTTAATGTCCTCTTTGAGTTTTGAGAAAGATGGAATACAACTTTCTAATTCCCTTGTCTTATACAACTTTATTAAAACCTCTTAGTCTCCTTTTTCAAAAATGACATGTAAAAAGAAAATGTTTTTTCCTTGTTCTTTACATGAATAGTTATGAAGAATTTCATTGATTCAGAATTCATAAGACCAGAGAACATTATTAATAATATCAAGTTATATGCCTAAGGCACTTGACTGCTAACCAGAAGGCTGGCGGTTCAAACCCACCAGCCAGTCCTTGGAAGGAAGGTTGGGCAATCTACTTCTGTAGTGATACCACCTCGGAAACCCAAGGAGGAGTTGCTATGAGTCAGAGCTGACTCGACGGCACAAAACAATACTTCTGCCCAAGTATTCTCTTTTGCAATTGAAAGATGTTTAGAAATATTATATTCAATACTTAGCACTCAAAAGGCAAACTCATTGCCATTGAGTTGATTTTTGACTCATAGTCACCCTCTTTGGGGTTCCAAGGCTGTAAATCTTTACAAAATACTGTACCATCTTTCTTTTGCCGAGAGGTTGATGGGTTTGAACCACCGACCTTTTGGTTAGCAGCCAGATGCCTTAACCATTATACCACAAGAGCTCCTTCATACTTATCACGAGATGGTTGAAATTTTTGAAATAAGTACTCAATACAAAGAACTAATTTCAAATTATTTATTCAGCTTTTTATTAGGTAGTATTTCATATTCAGAAATTATAAAAATATATTCAGAGAAAATATATTGAGAATAATGTATTTTCTGCGTATTTCCTTACCCACAATCTGACTAGAGTTACATTGCTATTTTATCTTGTGTCTCCTTCCAGAATTTATTATTTCATAGACTCATGGACATTTATCTAAAGAGGATAACCCATCCTTTTTTCTTTACACATAGTGACATACCATACGAACAATTTTCACTGTGGTTTTATTATTACTTTCATTTTTATTAAGATGTAATTTCCATTGGGTAAAATGCACAGATCCTGTATGTACAGCTCATTAAGTTTGGTAAATTGTATGTATCTATGTAACCCAATCCCTTCTTGGAATGGGTTTCTTTCAGTTATATTATTTGACTCATGCTTTGCTTTCTTCAAGTTTATATCGAAATGTCATATTCTCAAGGAGATCTTTCATAGCAAACTAATCTGCAATTATAACACAGCCCCCATGCTGTATCTCACTTACACTATTTTTTTTCTAAAGTAGTAATCACCTCCTAGAATTATATAGAATTTAACTGTTATGTCTACTGTTGGTCCTCATTATTTGCTGATTAAGTATTTACAGATTCACCTATTCATTAAATTTAATTGCAACTAAAAATCAATGCTTGTGATGCTTTCATGATCAGTTGTAGGCATACATTGAGCAGGGAACAATTTGAATTACCCAGTGCACAAATTCCCAGCCAAGGTCAAACAAAGTGATGCTCTGCCTTATCTTTCAGCCCTCATACTTTAAGCAAGTGCCATTTTTGTGACTTATCTTGTGTCATATTTTTCACATTTTTTTGTGCTTTCTCTGACAATCTTTACTGTTTGATGTGGTCCTTAAGTATAATATTGCGGTACTGTTTAATGTTCCCATGTCCAAAAAGGTTGTGATGTGCTTTATGAGGAATTGTTTAGGCATGAGTTATAGTGCTGTTGGCTGTGAGTTCAATAACGAATCAAGAATATGTATTAAATAAGGTGTCTAGGGTCACTATAAGTCATAATCGACTTGATAACAACAAGTTATTTTTGCTGTTGTTGTTGCTTTTTAAACAGAAATACTCATAAAACAAGGTTAGTTATTGATCTTTCAATTAAAATTTTGTGACCAGAGGCTTGCAAGAATATAACCCTCTATTTTTCCTAGAAGCGATGATTCATTGTCTGCTAATTCAGTTTTTGCAGCAACTTTATGGAACATACTATTAAAATTAACTGCATTATTTATCATCTGTATCCTTTACTAAAGGACAAGCCTATGAAGACCGAAGTTTCTGTTTTTTTTTTTTTTAATATACTGATATATGCTCAGAGTGCATAAAAAGACCAGTATGTGTAAGATACTCAATAACTTTTAGGTGAATAAACAAATAATTGAGTGAATTTAAGATTTCTATCTGGAAATGACTAACCAAAAAAAAAAAAAAAAGAAGAAGAAGGTGAAATAGAATTCTACCAGTGAAAAATTCCTGCTTATATAGAGGGAAGAGAGAAACAGAGAGGGGGAAGAATGAGTAACGGTGAGACAAAAACAATGTAGTTTGAGGGAAAGAAGCTATTTGCATTAATAAATAAAACAAGTAGTTATAAGTCTGTAAAAATCAAGTGATAAATGACTACATTTCCAAGGTCACATGAGTAGTAAATGACAGAGACATGATTTAAGCCCAGATATCTATTGTGGTGCAGTGGTTAAAGTGTTTGGCTGGTAACTGAAAGATTAGCAGTTTGAACTCACCAGCCGTCCCATGGAAGAAAGATGAGGAAGTCTGCTTCTTGGAAACCCTATGGGGCAGTACTACTGTCCTATAGTGTTATGAGTCAGACCAACTCAATGGTAGTGGGTATGTTTGATTCCATAATTAGTTCTTAATTAGTTCAGGGGTTATTTGCATTTTTAAAAAAGGTACTTATTAATTCATAGTGAATTGCTAATTGTTGAGCTAAATGAGGGAGATTTTCTTTTTCTTTTTCTTTTTTTTTTAACTGAGGGCCTTCTCTTTTATCGAGTGCTTTCTGTTTAGTGTTACTCTGCTTCCTTCTTTTCCCACATTCCTATACTATGGATGCAAGCAGGTTGACATTGAAAGGCTGTTAACTCTTGAGTGCCATGCATCATGATATATTTCTCATTTTTTAGATAAGAATATGTCTAAACTCCTTTCATTACTCATATTAATGGAGAAAAATTATCTAATAAACTGTCTTTCTCAGAATATTGTCATACTCTTAAAATAATTTCAGACCATACCTGTTGAACTTGTTCATATACAGAAACTGAAATAGGTCATAGGATTTTGAAGCAAAGTACTTAAGACTTAAGATTGAAGTATAGAGAATAGATATATATAAGTTTGCTTTTTCTAGTTTATCCTTATACAATATATTACCAGAAAAACGTTGGGGTCTGGCCCTGGAGAGGCACAGCCAAAAGTCCACACCAGAGTTCAAGGAGAGGACAGTTTGATTAGTAAAATTAATAAAAATATGGAGTCTTTATTTCAATAATTTGGGTAATCCAAAAATCACTTAGACTAGGGGATATGCTCAGTCTGGAAAATTGCTCTCTGTCCCTTTCTCTGCCTAAAATATAACTTCTCATATGGATATTGGGATTCTTAATAACACATTTTTATAAAGAGTTCATTTGCAGTGATCCACCTTTGAATTTGCTTCTGATATTCACTTCATATATTATAAGACAGACTTTTTCCTTTCTAAGCAGTAGTTATATTTCATAAATACTCCTGATTTTTAGATAAGATTCTGCCCTAAACAGTCTTTTCCAACAGTGTTATGCAAAATCATTTCATGTTAGAGAAAAGGGGAAATCACACCCATATCGTGTGTTCCAGACTAACGATGTTGATTCAGTATTTATAGGTCCACACATTCTAATTATGAATGGGATTTTATGTTTCAAATATTCTCGTGGGAAGTTCTCATTACAGATATCTAGCAAAATTTAAAAGATGGCTCAATAATTTGGTGTTAGCAAGAGAATGAGTAAGTGGCTAACAGGACTGGTAGATCCATTTGTTAATTTGCTTTAACTCCAAAATAAAATCCATAAGAATAAATATTTACAGAGCATTTATTATAAACTCAAGGCATTTCCAATCTAACAGAGATATACAATATTATTCTAATCTAACCCCATGAGACAAGGGCAATTTATAATGACTATAGGCCACCAGTTCTGGTTTTAAACCATTTATATTCTGAAATATCTTAATATCTCTTTCTATTTATTGAGTTTTCATATCCCTCTAATACCTACCACTGAATCCCTTCAGTTTCCTTTTTACTCTGTCTCAATAAGTAATCCTGCACTAATTACTTTTTTTAAAAAAAAAATTATTGTGCTTTGGTTGCAAATTTACAGAACAAAATTTTATATTCAACAGTTCATGTACATTTGATTTCATGCCCTAATTACCACCTTGACCATAACAAACTCTCCTCCCCTCCCAACTCTGACTGTGCCCTCCTTGTGCCCTTGTTAACTAGGCACTCCTGTCGGTCCAGCTTTCCTTCTATGTGATTGCTGTCTCTCTGGTGCCTGATGGCTGATTGCTCTAAGGGGTGTATCTCCCTAGAGTAGGTGAGTGCATCACCCTGGGGTGGGGGTTCTGCATGTAGGTCTTTCCACTATTGGGCTGAGAGCCAATCTATGGGACTGAGTCCAATTCTAGGCCCAGAGGGTAACCTGGGGCCATAGTCCCAGAGGTTCTACCAGATTCTATCTGACCCATAATTCTGGTCATTTTTGTGTTTTTGACTTTTGTTCCTCAGTTTTCCTCCTACTCTATCCAGGATCTCTAGGTGTGATCTCTTTCTGAGCAGTTGACATTGGTAGCCAGGCACCAACTAGTTCTTCTGGTCTCAGAGTCCATTATATCCTTGGACTAACTGCTTGCAGATGCCTTTTGTTTTCTTCACTCTTCTTTGCTTCTGATGGGAGGAGATCAATAGTTGCATCTTAGATGGCCACTCAAAAGCTTTTTACTCTGTCTGGATAAATAATCCTGCACTAATTACTTTTAATTGTGTTTTCATTACTATAATAGCCCCCTTGCTTACTTTTTTGCCCCCATATATTTAATCTCAACACAGAAGCCAGAGTGAGTCCTCATAAATTTTAAGGCAACTTATGTCCTTCTTCTGCTCAAAATCTTCTAAATGCTTTCCATCTCCCATGAAGGAACTTGTCAACATGCAACTGACTTCCCTGATGTCATCTGAGTGGTAAGAATTCATTGGACAAAAGCTACTTGATTTCATGATTAAGCCTAAAGCTGAACTTGAATTGTAGCCTGATGCTTCCCTAATAAACCCTGTAATCGGTGAGTTCTGTGGGGCCACTGCAGTGAATTATTGAACCCAGGAGAAAGGTTGGTAGGTGCTTTGGGAGGAGCGGTTGGTGAAAGGTCTGGAGGGGGGCAGCATGTCTGGCCTTTCGGTAACAGGCCTTGAGCTATTGATGGTGTTCTGTCTTCCTCTCGTGGGGTTAAAGGAGGTCAGGAGATGTGACCTCCTTGTCCTTTTGGCAACATATTACCAGAAAAAGTAGGGATCTGGCTCTGGAGAGGCAAGAGTCCACACCAGAGTTCAAGAAGAGAGTTTATTTAGGAGGTACACCAATGAGAGAAAGACATGGTCTCTGTGACTCCAAAAATGCCCGTACTGTTCAGCACTTAAAATTTGGGGTTCTTATACTAAAGAAAAAAGAAACATAGCACGTATGCAGGATTAGTCAAAAATTTTCCAAAAGTGCCATTTAGTTGGTTCTGATTCACAGAACCCACTCCCCACCCAGGGTTTCCAAGGCTATAAATCTTTATGGAAACAGACTGCCCTGTCTTTCTTCCATGGAGCAGAACCCATCAACCTTTTGGTTAGCAGCCCAATGCCTTAACCACAGCACCACCAGAGCTCCTTATCTGTATCTTAGAGAGTGTAAGGTAATTATAACATAAGGTTGAAGCCAAGTTTTCAAGAAATGGCACTTTAACTAAAAATATGGAGTCTTATTTCAACAATATGGAGTCAGGCCTAACAAAGTAAAAGTCTTTATCCTCACAAACTGTCCTGGCAGCTATCACCTGGACTCAAACAAGCCCATATCCAGCCAGTGCCAACTTGGGGAAGAGTGTTTACATCTGCCCTTGCCTGGCTCCAGGGTTCTGCCCACTGGGAGGACTGTGCTGCTGGGAGATAAATGTCCCTCCTACTAAGTGTAGGTCTGGATCTCTCCCGCCCATTTCAAGTGTAAATCACTTCAACCTAAATAAACAATTCTCTTTGAAACAGGGTATAATTCCCTGTCACCAACAATTGCTTCACACCACTCCAGGCAAGCTCCAGAATTGTTTGCAAAGTCTTATATATTCCAAAGAGAAGAGGAACAAAAGAATATTGGCAAATGCAACAAGGAATCAAAATAAAGGCACCCATATCCATAATATCCTGCCAATATTTTTGAAAGACACTTTGAAAGCTTTTGGAATGTTGCCTCATCTGGGTTGGTAGTGAGAAACTTCATAGAAATTCTTATTGTACATAACAAAATAAAATACACCTGATAGCCAAAAACAAAGACCTGTGCTCAAATGAAGTCTAATTGCATTTCATATTTATGCATTACATGTTTTTTTTTGTTGTTGTTTGTTTGTTTCCTAGAATGTTCTTCCTAATAAACAGAAATAAATTTACTATGAGAAGTAATCTGATGAAATATCAATTTTGGGCTCTTGAAAATAAATTCTCATTTCTATAGTTAATAAACTCACCATTATTAGAGATTATTTCGTAGATTAGAACAGGGCAAAATGCTTTTGAGTAGCTTTCCCAGAATTAAATGATTATGAATCATGCTGTAATTTATATTATTGTAACCTTCACCAGAACTTATTGGGGCTAAAACTAACTTACACTAACAGGAAACAAAGGGGGGGACAAGATCTAGTAAACTTATTGTGCTCAAATGAATGGAATTTTATTTATAGAATTTCTCTCTTTGTAACAAACAGAAATAAAATAATTAATAAAAGTAACTTTAGATGGTCACTCAAAAGCTTTTTACTCTGTCTGGATAAATAATACTGCACTGATTACTTTTAATTGTGTTTTCATTACTATAACAGCCCCCCTGCTTACTTTTTTGCCCCCATATATTTAATCTCAACACAGAAGCCAGAGTGGATCCTTATAAATTTTAAGACAACTCATGTCCTTCTTCTGCTCAAAATCTTCTAAATGCTTTCCATCTCCCATGAAGGAACATGTCAACATGCAACTGAGTTTCTTTCCTGATGTCATCTGAGTGGTAAGAATTCATTGGAGAAAAGCTACTTGATTTCATGATTAAGCTTAAAGCTAAAGAAGCCCTGCAAATCTAGCTCAGTTTAGATGTCCTGAGACCAGAGTAGATATTTGGGTCTGAAGCACTACCTAGTAACTATGTGCGCACCACATCTAACATGCTCCTGACATTAATGATACATTGATCTTGATAAAAAATGGATGAAACGTCACTGTGGGAAAACAAAGTGAATCCATAGAAGGTGAACTCCTGGATGGAAGACACCCTACATTGCATCTTACGTCATTATCTTTTCGATTTAAAGTAGAATTTTTATTTTACTAAGGACAACACGTTATAGTCTAAGGACCAATACCAAAAACCAAAAACAAAACTCGCTGCTATCCAGCGAGTTTAAAAGGCTGTGAACCCCTATTGGGTTTAAAAGACTGTGAATCTTTATGAAAGTAAATAGCCTCATCTGCCTCCCATAGAGCAGCTGGTGGGTTTGAATCACTGACCTTCTAGTTAATAGCCAAATGCCTTATCCACTATGCTACCAGAGCTCTTTATGAATCAATAAAAAAATCAAACCAAAATCATTACCATTGAGTGTATTCTGACTCAAAGTAACTCCTGTTGGGTTTTGATGGCTATAAATCTTTAGGGAAGTAGACTGCCTCATCTTTCCCCCCTGAGGAAAGGCTGGTGGGTTTTTGTTTAACAACCCAGTGCTTTAACCACAGTGCCACCAAAACTCCTAATGACAGTATAAACCAAAAAAATACCAAACCCACTGCCTTCGAGTGGATTCTGACTCATAGACACCCCTATTGTGCTTCCAAGGCAGTAAATCTTTACAAAACTAGATTGCCCCATCTTTTCTCGTGGAGCGGCTGGTGGGTTTGAACCGCCAAACATCTGGTTAGCAGGTAAATGCCTTAGGCAGTGTGCCACCAGAGTTCCTTATGGACCAATAAACCAAACCAAAACCAAACGCACCACCGTCCAGTGGGATCAGACTCACAGCAACCCTCCTTGGGTTTCCGAGGCTGTATCACTACAGAAGTAGATTGTCTAACCTTCCTTCTGAGGAGTGGCTGGTGGGTTTGAACTGCCAGCCTTCTATTTCGCAGTCAAATGCCGTAGTCACTACGCCACCAGAGCTCCTTAGGCCACCAGACTAATAGCAATTAAAAAAAAAAAGAAAGAAAGAAAGAAAAAAAGGCCCAAGACCGCAGTTTCTATGTTCTGTGGAGGTTTCTGGCGGTGGATCCAGGCTGGGAGCCAAGAGCTACCATGCACCTGGTGTGCCCCTGCACACTCCCTTGGTCTGGCAGCCCAAGTCCGCGTAGGCAAAGGGGACAAGCCATTGACCCAAGAAGAGCACACACCCGCACTACATTGCCCACAGCAAGGGCTGTCTGTCGCTGCGCACAGGTAAACTGGATGGGGAGGATCACTCTGCAGAGCGAATGGTAAAGGATGTCTTCCTTGGAGTTCATGTTAGGAACCTTTCCAGACTGCCTGGCTGACTAGATGGTCCTAAAAACCCCAGGCTAACCAGCTGGAGATCTGTGCCCCTGGTCCTGGAGGACTTGCCTGCTCACAAGTTCTATTTCCTCGTGGGCCACAGTGAAACATCACTGTCCCACCTTTACAAGTGTCCTGTGCATCTGAATCTCCAAAATGTGCCCTCAAAAGTTATGTACGTCTAGGATGATCCACTTTTTTGCTTCAAGGTCTAATCTTCAAAGGACAGAAATGTGTGGGAAAGGAATGAAGTGGAACATGAGGAAATACATCACATCAGAGTAGCTAGGCATCATTTCCAAAGCTGCTGTTGAATGTTGTTGTTAGGTGTCGTCAAGTCGTTTCCGACTCATAGTGACCCCATGCACAGCAGAACGAAACACTGCCCGATCCCTAGCCAGCTCCATGATCCCTGCTATACTTGAGGCCATCATGGCAGCCACCGTGTCAATCCATCTCGTTGAAGTCCTCCCTGTTGAATAGATCTCTCTATACTGAAAAGAAAAAAAAAAAAAAAATGTTGCTTATGGAAACATTTTAAAATTGTGGGTCCTATACTCTGGTGAGGAGCTCTGGTAGCATAGTGGCTAAGGCACTTGACTGCTCACCAGAAGGCTGGCGGTTCAAACCCACCAGCCACTCCTCGGAAGGAAGGTTGGGCAATTCTACTTCCGTAGTGATACTTGATACTGCCTCGGAAACCCAAGGAGAGGTCGCTATAAGTCGGGCCGACTCGACGGCAAACAACAACAACATACTCTGGTGATATTCATAATTTCCTGGTTTTCAGAGTTTTGGAACATTTTAGAAAGTCAAGTTTCTCGTAATAATACATAAAATGATGTCAAACAGAATTTTCATAAATATTTCCTTAATGAATTCATATATATATATATATACATATATATATAATATCTTCATTCATTTCAGGAGGTGGCATATGATCAAGAACCAAAGGTACTTAAGGAGGAAGGAGTTGAAGCTGCACTAAAGGAACTGGTGAAGAACAAGGCTCCAGGAATTGACAGAATACCCATTGAGATGTTGCAATAAATGGATGCCCCATTGGAGGCATTCACTCGAACAGAACACGGGGACACTGCATGGTTGAAAATCAAGAAGGGAGTGCATCAGGGTTTGTATACTTTCATCATATTTATTCATTTTGTATGCTGAGCAAATAATCTGAGAAGCTGGACTATATGAAGAAGAACATGGCATCAGGATTGGAGGAAGAATCATTAACAACCTGCGACACATTGAAAACACAACTTTGCTTACTGAAAGTGAGGATGACATGACATTTACTGATGAAGATTGAAGAATAGTCTGCAGTATGGATTACATCTCAATATAATGAAAACAAAAATCCTCACAACTGGACCTATAAGCAGCATCATGATAAATGGAGAGAAGATTGAAGTTGTCAAAGACTTCACATTGCTTCATTCTACAATTGATGCCAATGGAAGCAGCATTCAGGACATCAAAGGACATATAGAATTGGGCAAATCAGCTGTAAAGGACCTCTTTCAAGTGCTGAGGAGCAAAGATATCTCCTTGAGGACTGAGATGCACTGGACACAAGCCATGGTACTTTCAATCGCCTCAGATGCATGTGAGAGCTGGACAATGAATAAAGAAGACCAAAGAAGAGTTGATGCTTTTGAGTAGTGGTGCTGGCGAACAATGTTGAAAGTACCATGGACTGCTAAAAGAACTAACACATCCATCCTGGAAGAAGTGCAACCAGAATGCTCCTTGGAAGCAAGAATGGCCCAATTTCGTCTCACCTACTTTAGTCATGTTTTAAGAAGGGACCATTCCCTGGAGAAGGATGACATGCTTGGAAAAGTAGAGGGACAACGAAAAGGAGAAGGTGTATAGCAAGAATTGTGGGGCTGGCAAAGGGTTGGGCAGTGTTTCATTCTGCTATACACAAGGTGGCTTTGAGTTGCAGATGACTCAATGGCACCTAACAACAAAAACAACAAGATGTCCAATTTCAACTGGAATTCTACTTTGATAACATCATCACTTTTTTTTGTATACAGCAGAATATATTTATGGATTTTATTTTTAAACTAATTTGTGTATCAGAATTTGGTTCTGAAGGTCTATAGCTTGGAAAAATCTTTCCTTTTCAACTACTGAAAGAAAATTTTTGATGTCATCGAGCAATCATTTAAAGGTCAAACTTGTAATAAAATTTTTAGCCACAAAACTACAAAGAATTATCTTAAAGCATTCTTATAAGGTCTTTGGTTTTAATACTTGATTCATAAGCATAAAATATGTTTTAAGTATTTCATTTTTCTCTGAATTTTCTTCTTTTCTTTTTATTTCTTATTGTGCTGGGATGATTTACCATGTTTATTGTTGTATGATACACTGGAATTTTTCATAAATTATCCAGGTTGCAGAGTTGGTGTCCTACTTTTAATACACAGTCAAAAGATTTAAAGATTCCCATCTAAGACTTTTTTCTTTAAAGAGTTATAATCAAATGAAATAAAAATGTTCATAAAGGTTTTTTTTTTAAT
>NW_006922017.1:2215872-2217255 GCF_000298275.1 Orycteropus afer afer
AATCATTATTTATTATAGCACTTCATTCTTAATAATAATTATAAAATTTAGTCTTAGCCAATTTTACATCAAAAATCCAAAAGTAAATCTTATTCCTATTACTCATGTTATGCTGATTAAGTGAGATGGTAACCAGTCAGATCATGATGTCACTGATCATACATAAGATCCAAGATGCCCAGAAATGATATGCACATCAGTGATGCATTATTTGGCTTCTCACAGCCCTATTGAAGCCATAGTTTAATTGATTATTGCAGTAGCAGTAGAACTTTAATTTATCCTTGATGTTTACATTTGGTCTTTCATAACATTTTTAGTCATAAGTAGTACTAACTTACTGTAGAACAAAGCATAAAAAATGCATAGAGGTAGTAAATTCTTCTAGCTATTAATTGGTAGAGCCAGGATTCAAACATATCCTTTGCTTGAGTCTGAAATTTACAACCTAAAATATCAATGTATTCAGTAGCATTTATTAATAAATGAAAATGTTTTTACACAATTTATTTCCATTTAAATTTATTCTTTTAAAATTGCCTGTTTGTACTTGAGTATTATTGGCATATAAGCTTATCATTGGCTATTGCTTTTCAAGATTTATACCTTAATACTTTCAATCTTTTATCCATAATATTCTGCATATACCTTACCTATTTTACTATTTATATTATAATATTTACTGGGAATTTTGGGCTATAAAAAATTTAAAAATAGATAGCAGAAAAAAACTTCTTAGCTTATGGCTTTTCCTGTAGTGTACTTAGAAAGACCTTTAAACCAATAAATGTGTGAAAGAGTGAGTAAAAATGGTTTTCACTTATGTTTTCTCAATTTAAATTTTCACAGAAATTTTATCATTTCATTATTTAAATATTTACTTAATTACTTAGCATAATTGCATAGTATTGCATCATATTTGCCAATTTAATACTTATTGAGGGGCATCTAATAGAATGTTAAGTCCACTCAATGAAATATCATTTAGAACAAGGAGAAGTCTCTCTACAGAGTGATATAAAAAGATATCCAAATGTATTGCTAAGATAAACTATGGTGAAGAAGTGTGTATGGTGTAGTACCCTTTGTATATGAAAAAGAGATGTAGATATAGGTTCTGGTAAAATGACGGAATGGGCAGAAAGACTGCACAGACCCTCTTCAACAAAGAAAAGGTGAAACAATTAACACAGATACAGATGATAATCCTGGACCTCTGAGCATTGAGGGGAAAGATATAGAAGTGGACTAAACTCCAACTAGCAGAAGAATTTGCATGAAAACACCAAACATGGAGACATATGGAGCTGTTGTCTGGCAATGATCCTGATGGGCAGAGAACTTGGATACTGCTGAGAGGTGTTGCTGTTGTTGTTATGTGCC
>NW_006922017.1:2218050-2229872 GCF_000298275.1 Orycteropus afer afer
TTTTTTTTTTTCCTTTTTTCTTTTTTTAGTTACTGTTTCTGTGTGATTACACAGTGTGTTTTTTGTCCATTTGCTTTTACTTTTTTCATGGTTATTCAATTGTTATTTTTGTGTAACTGAGTGGGAGACAGCCAGTCCCTATATGACACAACTACACCCGCACCTCCTGCAGCTTCACTTACTGAGTGAGAGTCATCATTTCATTCTCCAGCAATGGGCCAATGATAAACATCCACCAAAAAAAGACTAACTCACCCTTAACTGCTCTGCACAAAAAGTTAACAGAGATCTAAATACAACAATGTCACAATGTCTCAGAGGCAACAGACCATCACAGACCCCACAAAGAAGCAAGATAAAGTGATAGAAACAAGGTAGCAGAATACAAACCCAGAACACATCCCTGAGGAAGAAGCAGCATTGGAACTCCCTGATATGGAATTCAAAAGAATTATGTTTAGGTATCTTCAAAGGATTTAGAGACAGATCAAGGAAAACACAGACAAAACCCTAGAAGAATTTCAGAAAAAAATACAAGAACAAAATGACAAAATAAATGCAAAATTAGAAATGATTCAAAATATACAGATAGAAATCCAGAAGATTAATACTAAATTGTCAGAAATAGATAACACATTGAAAAGGCAAAGAGTAGAACTGATGCAATGGAAGACAGAATTAATAAGATTGAAGACAAATACCTGAATACTTCTTTGGAAAGGGATCAATCAGAAAAAAAATCAAAACAAAATAAAGAAAGCCTAAGGTTCATGTCTGATACCATCAAAAGGAATATATTATGTGTCATTGAAATTCCTGAACAGGAAGAGAAAAATAAAACCACTGAGAAAATTGTCCAAGATTTGTTGGAAGAGAACTTCCCTGATACGATAAAAGATGAGAATATATCCATTCAGGAAGTCCAACAAACACCAAACAGGATAGACCCCAAAGAAAAATCACCAAGAAATACCATCATCAAACTCATCAAAACCAAAAACAAAGAAAGAATCCTGAAAGCAGCATGGGAATAACAAAAAGTGACTTACAGAGGACAACAAGTAAGAATATGCTTTTATTTCTCAGCAGAAACTATGCAAGCTAGAAGGCAATGGGATGGTATATATAAAACCCTGAATGAGAAAAATTTCAATCAAGATTATATACCAAAATTGTCCCTCAAATATGGTGGTGGAATTAAGAGATTTCCAGATAAGCAGAAACTGAGGGAGTTTGTTAAAACCACACCAACCTTACAAAGGATATTAATGGGAGTCCTTTGAACAGAGAACCAAAAATAGCAAATAACAACTGATCATTAATACCTAAGATGATATAACCCAGAAACCACAGGTATGGACATATCAAAAGTAAAATAAGCTTAGAAGATTGTAAACAGGGAACCAGAGACATCAATTGAAAAATGAGGATAAATGTAAACCAAAAACGGGGAAAATATTGTGTAGTTCCACAACTTCTAAATGGTGAGGAAGTCAAGAGATGTGCAAGATAGAATGGACTGTTCTAAACTCAGAGAGGAAATTATAAATCACAGGTAATCTCAAAGAAACAGGATAAACCTTCACATCACAATTAAAAAAAAGGACAAGCACAAATACTCAGAAAATACTAAAACAACAACCACAAAGGAAATGGTAACATGATTCATAAACATAATAAGCACAGCATAGAAAATAATATGGAAAAAAGAAACCAAGGACAACATGAGAAAACACGTAACAATATGACAGCAACCTATTCATACTTGTCAATAATTACACTGAATGTTAATGGATTAAACACATCACTCAAGAGATGGAGAGTTGCAGATTGCATAAGAAAACAAAAACTCATCATTATACTGTCTACAAGAGACACACCTTAGAGACAAAGTCAAAAACAGACTAAAAATCAAAAGTTGGAGAAACATATATCAAGCAAATGGCAACCAAAAAAGAGCAATGTTAATTTCTGATCAAACTGACTTTCAGACAAACCACCATATAAGACAAGGAAGGACATTATATAATGATTAAAGGAACAATTGAACAGAAGATACAATCATAATAAATATCTATGGACCTAATGAAAGGTCCCAAAATACATAAATCATAATTTAAAAGAATTGAAAATGCAAATAGATGACTCCACAGTCATAGAGGGAGATTTTAATACAACACTTTCAATGAAAGATAGAACAACTGGAAAAAACTCAACAAAGATGCAGAAGAGCTAAACAATGCAATCCACCAACATGACTTTATAGACATCTACAGAGCACTTCACCCAACAACAGCACAATATAAAGTCTTTTCCAGTGCACATGGAACATTTTCCATGATAGACCATATGTTAGGCCATAAAGCAAGGCTTAATAAATTTAAAAACATTGAAATACTACAAAGCATTTTCTCAGATCATAATGCTATCAAATTTGAAATCAACAATAGGAAGATCAACAGAAAAAGAGTAAACACATGGAAACTGAACAACACCCTCCTTAAGAAAGACTGGATAAGAGAAGAAATAAAAAATAAAATTAAATAATTATTTGAATCAAATGAGAATGAAAACACAACCTATCAAAATCTTTGGGATAGAGCAAAACTAATGATCAGAGGCCAATTTATAGCAATAGATGCACACATCAAAAGAAGAAAGAGTCAAAATCAACACTTTAAACCAACATCTCCAACAATTAGAAAAAGTACAGCAAAAAAAGCTTACAGTCATCAGAGGAAAGGAAATAATAAAGATTCAAGCAGAAATCAATGAAACAGAAAATAGAAAGACAATAGAAAAAATCAACAAGAGTAGAAGTTAGTTTTTGGAAGATTAATAAAGTTGACAAACCACTGGCAAATTTAACAAAGGAAAAGTGGGAGGGAACCAATAACATGGATAAGAAATGAAATTTGTGACATTACAATAGAACCAACTGAAATAAAAAGGATAATTAATATCAGGATACTATGAAGAACTGTACTCCAACATGTTTGAAAATCTGGAGGAAATAGATAGATTTCTAGAAACACACCACTTACCTAAACTAACACAGACTGATGTAAAAAAGTTGAACAGATCCATGACAAAAGAAGAAATGAACAGGTCATAAAAAAATTACTAACAAAAAATGTCCTGACACAGATGGTTTCACCGGAGAATTCTATCAAACATTCAGAGAAGAACTGACATAAATCCTATTCAAACTATTCCAAAACGTAGAAAAGGATGGACTCTCCCTCATTCATTTTATGAAGCAAGCATATGCTTGATAACAAAACCAGGCAAAGATATCACTCAAAGGAAAACTGTAGACCAATATCTCTCATGAATATAGATGCAAATATCTTTAACAAAATCCTAACCAATACACTCCAACAACATATCGAGACTATCATTCATTACGACCAAGTGGGGTTCATACCAGATATACAAGGATGGTTCAACATTAGAAAAATAATCAACATTATCCACCATATAAATAAAACAAAGAAAAAGAACCACATGATCATATCCATCAATGCACAAAAGGCATTTTATAAAATCCAACACCAATTTCTGATCAAAACTCTCAGCAAAATAGGAACAGAAGGGACATTCCTCAACATAATAAAGGGCATCTATGCAAAACCAACAGCCAACATTATTCTCAATGGAGAGTGAAAGCATTCCCCTTGCAAACAGGAATCAGACAAAGATGCCCTCTATCACCACTTCTATTGAACATTTTATTGGAAGTGCTAGCCAGGGCTATAAGGCAAGAAATGGAAATCAAAGACATCCAAATTGGTAAAGAAGAAGTAAAAATATCCCTATTTGCTGATGATATGATCCTATACCTAGAAAACACAAGAAACTCAGTAAAAAATGAACTGGAACTAATTGAGAGATAGATTTATCATGGCAAGATACAAGATCAACATCCAAAAATCAGTTGGATTCCTCCACACCAGCAAAGAGATTGCTAAAAAGAAATAATGAAATCAATACCATTTACAATGTTGTTGTTATGTGCTGTCAAATCAGCCCAGACTCATAGCGACCCCTCCTTGGGTTTCCAAGACATTATCACTACGGAAGTAGATTGCCCCATCTTCCTTCGGAGGAGTGGCTGGTGGGTTTGAACCACCAGCCTTCTGGTTAGCAGTCAAGTGCCCTAGGCACAATGCTACCAGAACTCCAAAAAAATAAAATACTTGGGAATAAATCTTACCAGGGACACAAAAAACCTGTATGAAGAAAACTATAAAAATGACTTCAAGAAAATATAAAGAGATCTACATAAATGGAAGAACATACAATGCTCATGGATAGGACATTGTAAAAATATCAGTTCTACCCAAAACAATCTATCCATTCAATGCAATGTCAATAGAGATCTCATCAACATTTTTTAAGGAAATAGAAACCATTCACTGACTTTATAAGAAATGAAAGAGACCTCAGATAAGCAAAGCACTATTGAAGAAGAAGAACAAAATAGGAGGTCTCACACTGTCCAATCTCAAAACCTACTATACAGCCACAGTAGTCAAAACTTCCTGGTATTGGTACAATGGCAGACACATAGACCAATGGAATAGAATTGAGAATCCAGAAATTGATCCATCTACCTATGGTCAGCTGATCTTTGACAAAGGGTCTAAATGCATTAAATGGGGAAGAGAATATCTGTTTAATAAATGGTGCTGGAAAAACTGGATATCCTTTTGCAGAAAAATTAAACAAGACCTGTACATCACACCATACACAAAAACTACCCCCAAATGGATCAAAGGCTTAAATGTGAAACCTAAAACTACAGAATTCCTCAAAGAAAAACTAGGGGCATATTTAGGAGTCCTAATATAGGAGCTCTGGTAGCATAGTGTCTAGGGTACTTGACTGCTAACCAGAAGGCTGGCGGTTCAAACCCACAAGCCACTCCTTGGAAGGAAGGTTGGGCAATCTACTTCCATAGTGATATCGCCTCAGAAACCCAAGAAGGAGTCGCTATGAGTCAGGTCCAACTCAACGACACATAACAACAACAACAAAAATATATGGCATAAATAGACTATTAAGCATAACCCGAACTACACAAACAGCAGAAGAGAAACTAGATGATTGGGACCTTCTAAAAATTAAATTTTTATGTGCTTCCAAAGAATTCTCCAAAAGAGTGAATAAACAACCTACAGATTGGGACAGAATATTCAGCAATAACATATCTGACAAGGGATTTATCTCCAGAATTCATAGAAAACTCCAACACCTCAACCACAAAAAGACAAGTAATCCAAGTAAAAAATGGGCAGAAGACATGACTAGACACTTCACCAAAGAGGATATTCAAGTGGCCAACAAACATATGAAGAAATGCTCACAATCATTAGCCATTAGAGAGATACAAATCAAAACAACAATGAGGTACCATTTGGGCCCAGCACTAGTGGCAAAGTTTAACAAGAAAGAAAATAACCAAAGTTGGCTAGGATGCGGAGAGATTGGGACTATCATACAGTGCTGGTGGGACTGTAAAATGGTACAACCACTGTGGAAAGGAGGATGGCGATTTCTTAGAAAGTTGGAATTAGAAATACCATTTGACCCAGTCATTCCATTACTAGGCATATATCCCAAAGAAATGAGAGCCAGGCCAAGAACAGATATATGCACACCCGTGTTCATTGCAGCACTATTTACAATAGCCAAATATGGAAACAACCTAGGTGTCCATCAACTGAACAATGAATAACTAAATTATGGGAATACATGCAACCCTAAAGAATAACATAGAATTTGCAAAACACAACAGAATGTGGATAAACTTGGAGGACATTATGCTGAGTGAAATAAGTCAGTCACAGAAGGACAAATATTGCATTAGTCTGTTATTGTAAAAGTCAAGGAATGTTTATCTATGGAAGGAAATTTTCTTTGTTGGTTACCAGAAGTGGGAGGGTAAGGGAGGGAACCCTGTTAGATAAGTATAGATCTGTATTGATTTGGGTGAAAAGAAGGGAAGTGTACCAAATGTGAGTGATCCACATGGTGGCATTGAGGAAGAGGGAGGCATACAGAGGCACCTGGGAGGTGCAGACAACAAAGATGAACTCTTGCACTTACAGTACTGTGTTGTCAGTGAAGGGAAACATAGGTATATGGGTGGACAGGCTGAGCCATTAAGTATGTCTATGCAGCAGGGAGTGTACCCAAAGCCATGCATAGGGTTGGCAGACAATGATTCTACAAGTGTATTTGTATTTTCTGTAAGAATTTCCAGGGGTATAATAGAGCTGACAAGGGACAAGTTGGTAGTCACTTCTTGGTCACAGCCAGCTACCTACCCAAAGGGAGCATGTAGTTGAATCTTTGGGCTCAGGACCATAGTCTCAGGGAACATCAAGCTCAATTGGCATAACATACTACACAATACATTGTTCCACCTCCTGCTTTGGCAAGTAGCGACTCGGATCTTAAAAGCTTGCAAGCAGCCATCTAGATGCAACACTGGGTCTCTCCTCATTCAGAACAAAGAAGAACTAAGAAAACCAAAGATTCATAGAAATAATCAGTCATAGGGACTGGTATACCATGTGATCCACATCCTATATGACTATGAGACCAGAAGAACTAGATGGTGTCTGGCTACCACTGTCAACCACTCAGAGGGGGACTCTATGTAGGTGATCCTAGGTGGAGAAGGAGAACAATGTGGAAAAATACTCAAAATCATTTTTTGGGAAAAAACATGTGACCAGGTTTGCTGATCTGATAGAGCTGGGTGGATCCACTGAGACTATGGTCCCTAGCTGCCCTTCAGGTCTGTAACTGAACCCACACCTATGGCTTCCAGCCAAGAAAAGGCAAGTTATGAATTGAACATTTACCTGAGATAGATACACTCCTTGGAGAGAACAACATGGAAGAAACAAAGTCTGCTTATGTACAGGGAGACAGCTCAGGGGACTGGAGTGCATGGAGGGATGGACAAAGGGAAGAGGTAACTATCGGGAGGAAGCCGGAGGGGAGATGTTGCATTGGAGTAAACTGTAGTCAATATCAAGAGACAAAGTGTATGTAAACTGCTGTATGGAAAATGAATTTGCTCTGTAAACTTTTACCCAAATCATAATTAAAAAAAAAAGAAAAAAGAGAGTGATAGATATATATTAATACTTGTTTTTATTTACACATGAAAGCACATTGAACTAAAAATATTCGTTATCTGTAAGAGTGTAGGGGACTGCGATAGATCAAGCAGTCCATGAAAATGAAACTTCTTTATGAAAAAATTTTTTGTTTTATTTTTATGGATGAAACCATGTGAACATATTACCAATGTATCACCAATTAAAATGAGTATTTAAAAGTAAAAATTAAGAAGAGACACACTAATATGATTTTGTTTTGTTTACTACTTTATGCATAGTCTTAATTTTGATATACTAATTTCCATGATTATTATTTTCTAAAGGCTGTGTAATACATTCATTTATGTTGTTGTTACGTACCATCAAGTTGGTTCTGAATCATAGCGAGCCTATATGCAACAGAATGAAAATCTGCCTGGTCCTGCTCATTCACAATCATTCTCAATCCTAACAATTATTTCTGTATATGAGCCCATTGTTGCAGCTACTGTGTTAATCCATCTTGAAGTGATGGATTTATCTTTGCCTCTGACCCCTCTCATTGACTAAGCATAATGTCCTTCACCAGGGACTGCTCTCTCTTGAAAATATGTCCAAAGTACATGAGAAGAAGTCTTGCCATACACGCTTGTAAGGAGCATTCTGGCTGTTGGTTCTTCTGGCAGTTCATGATATATTCAATATTCTTTGCCAACACCAAAATTCAAAGGCATTAATCCTTCTTTGGTTTTCTTTATTTATTGTTCAGCTATCCCATGTATATGAGGCAACTGAAAATATCATGCCTTAGGCCAGGAGCTTTTTAGTGACATCTTTGCTTTTTAACACTTTTTAAGAGGCCATTTGCAGTACATTTGCCCAATGCAATGTGTTGTTTGATGGTTTGATGTCTTGACTCTTGCTCCCATGGGCATTGATAGTGGAAGCAAGTAAATTGAAATCTTTGACAACTTCAATGTTTTCTTTATTTAGCATGAAGTTTCTTATTGATCCAGTTGTAAGGATTTTCATTTTATTTATGTTGAGCGTTAATTATTTTATAGTTGTTTAATAGAAATTTTTAAATTTTCAGGTCATTTATTTTCTGATTTTACTGTATGATAGCAAAAAAAATCTATAACTTTTCAATATTTAAAATTTTATTTATCTTTTATGGTAAGATATATGACTCTCTTTTGTTTGGTGAATTTTCCCTGGGGCTGAATAAGGTAATATATTGTTTTAGTATACATTTTCATATTTCACATTTTGAATCTGCCACTAGTGTTTAAGTTTTATGAGATCAGAAACCACATTTTGTCTCTAGAACCTATTATACTTAGCACTTCAAATATACTTCATCAATACCAATTCCAGAACTTCCTTTATATCCTATTTATATTTCTTTCCTGCATAATATATCAGGGAATGAAAATAGTGTTTATAGCACTGTTGTCCAGTAGAACCTTCTGAATTAATGGACACATGTTTTTTCACTATTCAGTGCGGAACCCACCAGTCCCATGTATCTATTGAGCACTTGATATTTGACTGGGTCATGAGAGTAATTAAAATTAAAATTGTTAATTTTATTAAATGTTTATAAATTTAACTTTCTAGTTAAAAAGCTACACAAGGGTAGTGGCTATCATATAGGACAGAGTAGTTCTATAGTTTTTCATTAACACAGCATTTTGGGAAATGTTCCCTTATATTTCTACCATTCTTGCTTTATACATTAGCTTATAAATCATCATATTTATTATATATCAAATAAAACTTCAATAAATAAAATATTTTGGAATCATTTCATTTTTTTTTTTAGTTACTAGAGAATCACATTTCTTTTATTTCTGTTTGCCTGACTTATCTGATTAACTTTGTTTATATTTCCTTGTTCTAGTTAAACTTTATGAGTCCTCCTGGGTTAATAGTACATATTAGAATTTTTGTTTGTTTATTTTTGGTCCATCATATATCTTTGCCTTTAATAAGAAGACTCAAACATTAAAAATATGGACACGATTTTAAATTTTGTAGTCCCCTTACACTTTCTGAATTTTAAGTTTGTTTGCTTTCTAACCCTATATTTTGTTATATGGATTATGCTGAATCTTTATTTAAGTGATTTATTAGTTACATATCCTCTTTTACCACCACCTGTCTGTCAGTTTGTTGTACTGCGATGGCTTGCATGTCGCTGTGATTGTGGAAGCTACACCACTGGTATTTAAAATACAAGCATGGTGACCTATGGTGGCCAGGTTTCAATGGAACTTCCAGACTAAGACAGAATAAGAAGAAGGACATGGCCACACCCACTTCTAAAAAGAAAAAAAAAAAAAAAAAGGCTACTGAAAACATTACAAATAGCAGTGAAAGATTGTCAAATATAATGCCTGAGGGTAAGCCCATCAGATTGGAAGCCACTCAAAATAGGACTGGGAAAGAATGGCCTCCTCAATGGATGGAGTAATACTTTGAATGGAGTAATACTTTCAGGACCTTCATTTACTAATGTGGCATGACTCAAAATGAGAAGAAATAGCTGCAGACATTTATTAAAAATCAGAACATGGAAATTATGAAATATGAATCAAGGAAAATTGAGGGTCACTAAAACTGAAAAGGAACACATGAAGATTGATAACCTAGACATTAGTAAGCTGATATGCACTTGTATTGGCCATTTTGAATCTGTGGAAAGACAATGGAGAAGCTCAATATCATTGAGGGAAAGGACCAACTATGGAACAGACCATAAATTACTCATAAGCAAGTTTCTGTTGAAGCTGAAGAAAATTAAAATGAAAACAAATCCACGGGAGCCAAAATAAGACCTTGAGTGTGTCCCACCTGAATTTAGAGACCTACTGATAAATAGATTTGATTCATTGAACACCAATGACCTAAGACCAAAGGAGTTGTGGGATGCTGTCAAGAACATTGTACATGGAGAAAACAAAAGCTCATTCAAAAGACAGGAAAGGAAAAGAAGATCAAAATGGATGTCAAACGAGACTCTGAAACTTGTTCTTGAAAGTAGAGTAGCTAAAGTGAATGGAAGAAATTATGAAGTAAAAGAGTAAACAGAAGGTTGCAAGGGCCACTTGAGAGGATAAGGTAAAGTATTATAATGAAATGTGTGAAGACCTTGAAGTAGAAAATCAAAGGAGAAAAACACATTTGGCATTTCTCAGGCCGAGAGAAGTGAAAATAATATGAGAAGGTGGACTATATGAAAAAGAACATGGCATCAGGATTGGAGGAAGAATCATTAACAACCTGTGATATAGTGATGACAAAACTTTGCTTGCTGAAAGTGAGGATGACTTGAAGCACTTATTAATGAAGATTGAAGACTACAATCTGCAGTATGGATTACATCTCAATAAAAAAAAAAAAAACTCCTCACAACTGGACCAACAAGCAGCATCATGATAAATGGAGAAAAGATTGAAGTTGTCAAAAGCTTTATATTACTTGGTTCTGCAATCAACACCAATGGAAGCAGCAGTCAAGATATCAGATGATGCATAGCATTGAGCAAATCAGCTACAAAAGACCTCTTTCAAGTAATGAAGAGTAAATGTATCTCCTTGAAAAGTAAGGTGCACTTGACACAAGCCATGGTGTTTTCAATTGCCTCATACGCTTGTGAGAATTGGACAATGACGGACGACCAAAGAAAAGTAGATGCTTCTGAGTTGTGATGTTGGCAAAAAATGCTGAAAGTACTATGGACTTCTAAAAGATCTAACAAATCTTCCCTGGAGGAAGGGCAGCTGGAAGGCTCCTCAGACGCAAGAATGGCCAGACTTCGTCTCACCTACTTTGGTCATGTTGTAAGAAGGGACCACTCCCTGGAGAAGGATATCGTGCTTGGTAAGTAGAGGGTCAATGAAAAAGGGGAAGGCTCAATAAGATGGATTGACATAGTGGCTATAATGATGGGCTCAGGTATAGCAATGGTTGTGGGGCTGGCACAGGACCCAGTAGTGTTTTGTTCTGTTCTACATAGGGTTGCTATGAGTCGGAGATGACTTGACATTGCCTAACAACAAGAACAACAACATGTCCAGAAAGTAGAATATTAAAACATCAGTAATACCTCTATAGATCTCATAGTAATCTTTTAGTTCACTTAGTCTTGTGTAGTTAATTTTTGTTTCATGCAGTCTTGGATCAGTTGCAGTACAGATAGTGAATCCATCACCTTCTACACCAGAGATCTGGTAATCTGAATTTATCTGGTATGACCCATGTTCAAAATGTCACAGTCCTTTTCATAAGTTCAATATAGTCCATTTTTTTAATGTATTGGCCAAGTGTTTCAGCAAGTCAGCAAGCCAAAGGCTTCTCTCTCAGTGACAAATTTAATATGGTCATGGTTAATTTATAATAATATTTTTCAAAAGTGAAAGAACAATTGTAAAGCTAAATAAATTCAATTTAAAATCAAAAGTAACATTAGATGAAAATATCTATAAATATAATGATTAACCTTATTTTCAAAGAGCTTTAAATATAGCAATTAATACCTGATACCAATACCATAGTGCCTAAGGCACTTGACTGCTAACCAGAAGGCTGGCGGTTCAAACCCACCAGTCACTCCTCGGAAGGAAGGTTGGGCATTCCTACTTCCGTAGTGATACTGCCTCGGAAACCCAAGGAGGGGTCGCTATGAGTCGGGGCCGACTT
>NW_006922017.1:2236837-2239995 GCF_000298275.1 Orycteropus afer afer
AAAGTTCCTTGAAGAAATATTATCTAATTTAATAATGCCAATCAGAGGTAAAAATTATGTTTTCATAATTTTACCTTTTGCATGCTTCATAAGATTTTCTTAAAGAAAGCAATTTGGAATAATTTTGTTTCTTTTTTAAGGCTTGTTATATCAATCAGAATAAACAATTTTTTTGGTGCACTTTTCAAATGAACCAATTTGTATTAAAGTTTTCTTAGGGTAGCTACTAAAAGTCTAATACGTAAGACAGGGACTAGATGCAGTTGTATTTAGAGCTGAGGCTTAGAGCAAACTCATGACAATGCACAAATTAAGATAAAAAGGAAACCTGCATTGAATGCTGTCTCTAAATTAGACCTGAAGTCATCAAGGTCAAATCTCATACACTTTTTCAGGTGATTCACCATAGATTTCATCCAGGGGGTACTGTCTTGAGTGAGGCTCACACACTCACTGGATCTCTGAAGTCAGTTCACAAAATAAACTTACAAGATTTCTGCCTGTGCTTTTCCTCATGACATTTCATTTTATGATGATCAAGAATAGCATAACGTTCTTAAAATAGCACAACACAAAACAAGGTAACACACACACAAACACAAGTACTACATAATTTCAAGCTATTTCAGTTAGGCCTACCTATCTTAAAATTGCCAGAGATCTTCAGATCCAACGCAAGAACTTTTGTCCCAAAAGTGGACACTGACTTTCTAAAGAACTCCTAGGTAATCATGCACCAATGTCCACTGTATCAAAGGGCAATGGGGCCTGTGCCACTTATGTATGTAAGCCACTGGAGTGCTCGAGAGAGAGCCAGCCTGATCTTTAAATGGGGCATTCCTCATCTTACCAAGCAACAACACATGTTCCAAAGTTTCTAAAAACCAGTCCAGGCATTGCCCATTCCCCACTTCAAATTTCTTGCAAGATTAGGTGATTCCACCCAATATGTGCATGAACACAAAAATCAGATATCAACCCATGGTAACAGTGAAGAATTGCATTTGTTTAGCAACCTTCAACAACATGCACAACTATAGCTAAATAAAACCAGAGTCTCAGAGTCTCAGGAAACAGGCCAAATTATCTGCAAACAGAATATACAACCAAAATTCTCCTTGACCTTTCCTTGACAACAAATATTAAACATATTTTTCTGGGGGCAGGGGAAAGACACAAATAGAAACTCATTTTCTCAAAGTGATCACTAAAATTCAGTTTAAAATAAATACTCCAAACCAGTGTCCAGATAGGGGAAAAACCCAGGTTCATTTATCAAGGAGGTTAAGAATTAAGTTGAAACTTTGGTTTTCTAGGGTCAAATAAAATTCCTAGCCAGAAGTACATCTTCTTAGGTTCTATTTTACTGCATAAGAAACTCTAAAGTGACCACTTATTTTTCCAGACTGTTCTTAATGAAACTACGCCAAGTAGACAGCTATAAGCAAGTGGCAGAACCATGATGTTTGTTTATATATCAGACAGGAGTCCCATAAGGCAACTCTGCATTATCCCCATATATGGCATTTCCCAATTTCAAAGAAGGTTTGAGTTTGTTCAAAGATTAGGATTCATGGCCTCAGTAAAATCCTGACAGTGAAGCACCACAGAGTTGGGGCATGTATTGCTTAAATCATGCATGTATGCCTAAGAGTTGCAGAGGCATCATCTTGAGGTTCACAGGTGGCCTGACCGACTAGCCCTTCCTCTGACTTGGCTTATCCTAACACGGGTGTCTTTAAATGTCTTTCACACTTGGTAACTGCCTTACTGGCTTTTACAGGTTGCCCTGTGTTCTTTGTTTTTTCAGCTTACAGAACCCAAGATTCCAAAAACTCAAAAACTTTTAGAACAATTTAAGCAGAATCTCATATTGCTGCCACCAGCTGAAACAATCAATCTCTTGCAAGAGACAGAACCAGAACCCAACACCACTGCCACCAGTGGGCTAATAAAAATTAAGATCCTTGTAAGAGATGAGTAGAAAGAGAGAAAAAGGGGGGGAGGTGACAAAGAGAAACTTATTAGGCCAAAGTTCAGCAGGTGTAATTCTTCTTGAATTTTATATCTGAAGACACAACCAAACACTCCTTGTTGTTGTTGTTGTTATGTGCCGTCGAGTAGGCCCCGACTCATAGCGACCCCTCCTTGGGTTTCCGAGGCACAATCTCCAGACATGCAAGAGCTAAGTCTTAGTATTTAATTTCCATTTCTTATAAGTCCAACTGCGATTTTTCCCTGGATGCTTTAAGAGATTATCAAAGGCAGATTTACCTAAATCTGGAAATGACAATTGCTGGTAAAACAAACAGAAAGAAAGTTTTAAGAATTCTTATGTGGAAAAACACATATCAAGATTTAATAAACGTCTCAGAGAGCCACAGTGTACCACAGCGCTCAAAATCCAAGAGTGATTATTTCACACAGTCTCTGTGGTTCATGGAGATAGTAGGGTATAAGAAACCCCTTCTCTGGTGCCTGTTCCTGTCCTTGACCTCCAGGGGTCTCGTGGGAAAACACAGTTTTGAAGTGCTGCCTACTACACCATTTATTCTAGGGGAAAAAAGACCCCAGATTCAAACATGGTCTATAGAGACGCTTTTATTAAGCTTTAGACAAACAAAGACAATCATCCAGGATGAGGGAAACCATCAGAATATACACAGCACAAAGACTGAATGGAGTCTCTAGTCATGTACTTATTATTATTATTATTTTGTGATTTAGGTGAGACTCTACAGAGCACATTCATTTTCCACACAACAGTCCATATGCATTTTGTTTTATGACATTGATTGCAATCTCCATAATGTAACAACTCACTTCTCACTTCCTCCCTGTGGTTACCTTTTCTCTGGGCCTTTCTTTCTTATGCATCCTTGACCTCTGCACTGTCTCGCTGTGCAAATACTGCCTTTCTGATCTCCCATGGCTGATTGTTCTAAGGAGTGTACCTTCCTGCTCTAAATATTCACCTTACATGCCTGTCCATTGTTTGGCTGAAAGCCACAGGAGTAAGATCCATTTCAGTCCCAAAGGGTAACTAGAGACTATAGTCTCAGGGGTTTCACCAGTCAATTAGATCCAGTAAACCTAGTCTTTTTCATATGCACATGTGTATATAAATAAATAAATAAATAAATAAATAAATAAATAAA
>NW_006922017.1:2240095-2242850 GCF_000298275.1 Orycteropus afer afer
CTACTTCCGTAGTGATACTGCCTCGGAAACCCAAGGAGGGGTCGCTATGAGTCGGGGCCGACTTGATGGCAAATAACAACAACAACAACAACAACCAAATTAAAGTGAGTCCCTGCCCAGTGTGTGACCAAGACCAACAGTTCACATACATACCTTGAGTACTTGAAAGATGAGAAAGATAATTTATTACTATGTGCATGTTAAGGAGACAGGGGCCAAATCCAAATATGAGTCCCCAAGTAGGGATTAGGGTACAGTTTTTGTAGAGTTCAAGAAAGGGGGACTATATATATATATGTAAAAATTCCTGGAATTTAGGTATGACTTGGCTGATATTTCATCTGAGTTTAAATGGACAGTTAATTTTTAATGCAGTGTCTTGGGCACTGAATCCATTACACCTACTTCCTGTCATCAGCTGACATGGGGCTTGGGCAGAAGGAGAGATGTTAGTTCCTAACAACTTCATTCAGTTCTCCCACTATGCGTGCCCGTGGGCCAAAACCTATTTTAGTTGGTTTTAACCAATTGCAAGTTGCTCTCTTGCAGGGTTTCTGAAAAACAACTTTATGGAGATGAGTTGTCATGCTCATGCATCTGTTTCCAAACAGGGTGGAGGATGGTTCAGGAAGAGTGCAGAAGTGAGTTTTTGGCTTTAATATCTTAAGACATTATACTATATACCAAGATTATAAAATCTCTAAATATCTGAATTAAGCTCTATATGTAAAAAACTCACGGCCATTGAGTAGATTCGGACTTATAGTCGACCCCCATTGAGTTTCCAAGGAAGTAAACCTTTATGGAAATACATTGTTCCATCTTCCTTACATGCAGTGGCTGGTGGGTTTGAATTGCTAGTCTTCTGGCTAGCAATCATACACCTTAGGCAATGTGTGACCAGAGTGGAGTAATTCTCCCAGTTAAACCCACTGGCTTTAATATTGCCTTTAAAAGAAACAAAGCTGTGTCTAATCTAGCAATTAAAATAGATAAAATTATGAAATAATATTAAACATTTGTTGTCTAATATTAGGCAGAAACACAAGAGGAAACAATAAAAAAATTTTAACCAAAGGGCAATCAGTCACTTCTCTTGAACTCACACTTTTCAGGTAATCTATAACCTATTAAAACTTTTTAGCAATCTTCTCCTTTCACAAAAATCCTTTGTGGCTTTTCACGAAGGTTCAAAATAGTCAGGAGTTTCTCAGGTTACTGAAACACAATACCTAATTTAATTAACTGAAAATCTTAAAGCTAAAACCTTAGCTTTTTTTCAAAAAAGCTTGTCTTGGTCTGACTCAGGAATCCACCCTTGCCTTGGAGGCAGATTACACCAAGAAGGAGTTAACTCTTCAAACCAGAAATCAAAGAAAATTTTGTTACTTTAAAGGCAAAAAAACTCAATTCTGCACTTTATATACTATTTGTCACAAAAATCTTAAACTTTTAAACTTCAGCCAGATAAACTTTGACAATATTGAATAAATTCCTTTTAATAAATCTTTCTCAAAATGTTGCATATCTCTTATAATATAACTCTTTAAATGGCAAAAAAATTAACACACTTATTAGCAAACCTGAATACGTATATATCCTTTCTTCAAAAAGCAAAAGTATATGATACGGACTTTAAATTATATTAATATTCAACTTAATTATCAGTAAATTATGTGCCCCATCTTCCCTCTATGAAACAGCCAGTGGGTTTGAATCACCACCCTTCTGGTTAGCAGTCAAATTCCTTAGGCACTAAACCAGGCACTACATCACAAGAACTCCTTTCTACCTGCACATATTCAAATTATGTATATATCGAAAAGGTAATCACTATTGAAAGATTTTGTTTAAATATTTTAAGTTTTCATGTAAACTTTTACTGTTTTCTCTATTTCACCAAATTTAAATTTAGCCCTTTAAGACTTTACCAGTTTGGGAAATTTTGAAGTTTTTGCCCAAATGACCAATTCTGGAATATAACTTCAAGCCTCTGCCTTGAGGTGAAAACATTAACCTGGGGTAATATGAGTGTAATTTCTGTTTTGGTTTTGTAGATTTCTTTTGCAATGGAGAGAATAGATCCATGGTTTCTCCAGGATGGGGATCCACACAATTTTCTGATAACTACAGTAAGACAGGGAGCTCTTGTGGCATAATGCCTAAGGCATTTGACTGCTAACCAGAAGGCTGGGGTTCAAACTCACCAGCCACTCCTAGGAAGGAAGGTTGGGCAATCTACTTCTGTAGTGACACTGCCTCAGAAACTCAAGGAGGGATCGTTGGATCCGACTCCACAGCAGTGGTTGCATTGCGTATAGTAAGACAGCATTTTTTTTTGTCTTATTCCCTTTTGTCTTCAAAATTCTACACCTAGTTTGGGAGGGGTCCTTCAAAAATTTTCCTAGAGCTATATGACCTCAGAGACTGTGGCCAAAGAAGCTTGATCTTGCCCTCTTCCTTACTTTTGGCTCCAATTCAGAGACAAGCATTAATCATGTCAGTTAATTTGCATATGTGGAAGGCAAAAGATAACCAATTTCTTTCCCTTTCATTTTAAGACAAATTACCTCTTTTCTTTAAATAAAGTACATCCTGTAATATCTAACTCCAGTTACTGGGAAAGATTTCGTCTTCAAGGTTTTCATAAACACAAAAATCTTTTGTCACAGTGAATTCATTTCATTAATTATTTGTCATATTGTTGTTGTTGTTAAGTGCCGTTGAGTCGTTTCCGACTCATAGCGACCCCATG
>NW_006922017.1:2251085-2263074 GCF_000298275.1 Orycteropus afer afer
TGGGTTTCTGAGGCAGTATCACTACGGAAGTAGGATTGCCCAACCTTCCTTCCGAGGAGTGGCTGGTGGGTTTGAACTGCCAGCCGTCTGGTTAGCAGGCAAGTGCTTTAGCCACTATGCTACCAGAGCTCTAGGATCTCTTATTTTGATCACTGTTCAAGTGGTTGACAGTGGCAGCTGGGCACCATCTAGCTCTGGTCTTCATGGTCAAGTAGGCTCAGGTTTACATGGTTCCTAGTGCTCTGGACTAATTGTTTCCATGTAGCTTTGGTTTTCTTCATTCTTCTTTTCTCTGGATGTTGTTGTTATGGATGAGGAGAGACTAATTGTTGCATCTTAGGTGGCTGCTTTAAGACACCAGCTTCTACTCAACAAAGTAGGATGTAGAACAATGTTTGTGTGTAGTATGTTATGCCAATTGAGCTTTATTTTCCCTGCAACTATGGTCCTGAGCCCATGGGCCCAACAACTTGCTCCCTTGGGGTGGTTGGCTATGGTTAAGAAGTTGTCATAACTTTTCTAATAGCACATACAAATATGTATGTAGAAATATCATTTGACAAACTTCCATATGGTTATGGGTATATTCCCTTCTACCTAGACATACCTGATCATTCAGCCTGTCTATCTAGGTATCCACACATAGATTAATTTTGTTATTACTGATAATGCAGTATCGTATATATAAAAGTGTTCACTTTTATTGTCTGTACTCTTGTACATCTCTCTGTCTTTCTTCTCCTTAGTGTTGCTGTGATGGTCACTCACTTTTGGTATATAATACCTTTCCTTGTACCCAAATCAATGCTCATCTCTTACCTATTTAACAATTTTCCCTCTTCTCCCCTCCTATCCCTGGTAACTGACAAAGAAAATTCCCTTCCATATATAAACCTTTCCTTGACTTTTTATAATTACAGACTAATACAACATTTGCACTTCCATGACTAACTTATTTCACTCAGCATAGTGTCCTCCAGGTTCATCCACATTATGAGGGGTTTCATGGATTCTACATTATTCTTCAGTGTTGCATAGTATTCTATTGGGTGTGTGCATGATAGTTTGGTTACCCATTCTTTCATTGATAGGTACTTAGGTTGTTTCCATGTCTTTGCTATTGTGAATAGTGCTGCAATGAACATGAGTGTGTGTATATCTATTCATGTCCTTGCTCTCACTTCCTTAGGATATATATATACCTAGTAATGAGATTGCTGGATCAAATGGTATTTCTATTTCTAACTTTTTAAAGAATCACCATACTGATTTCCTACTAGTGGTTATATCATTTTACAGTCCCACAGGAGAGTATGAAAATCCCAATATCTCCACATCCTTGCTAGTATTTGTTATTTTCTGTCTTGTCGAACTTTACTATTAGTGCTGGGGTAAGATGATATCTCATTGTTGTTTTGATTTGCATATCTCTAATGGTTAATAATAATGAACATTTCTTCATCTTAGCATTGTTCTTTTAAAATGTAAAGGGGATATATTTTAATACCCTTCCTTTTTAGCTATGTACATAGATATTTAATGAGCTTTTTGAGTCATTTAGAAATCTGGACTAAGGCTAGGAAGCAAGCTCACTATCTTCTCTTGATAATCCTAAAACTTCTGATTTAACATGCTGAAAGATTCTTGAGAAAGATAATTGTGTATTACCCATTGTACTGGGAACATATCTGCTAATCTTGCCCTGACATGAATTCTTGCCTTATCACTCATTTCCTCATTTTTATTAAAATATATACAGTAATAAACCTTTGTAAGCTTTCTCTTTCCTCATCTTTCAACATTATTATGATTATCTATAGGAGCTCTGATAGCATAGTGCCTAAGACACTTGACTTCTAACCAGAAGGCTGACAGTTCAAACTCACTAGCCACTTCTTGGAAGGAAGATTGGGCGATCTACTTCCATAGTGATACTGCCTCAGAAACCCAACAAGAGGTCACTATGAGTCAGGGCTGACTTGACAGTGCATAACAACAACAACATGATTATCTATGAGTTGTTACAAGGAATTAATGATACAATACTTGCAAGTGATCATTACAGCTCTTGGAACTTATTATTCAATCACTACATAGTATTCTGATTTAGAAGAGAATGTAGAACAAGAGATACCATTGCTGTCAGATGGATCTTGGCTGAAAACAGAGAATACCAAATAAATTTTTCATATGTTTTATTGACTATGCAAAGTCATTCAACATTGTAGATCATAACAAATTATGGATAATATTGTGAAGAATGGGAATTTCATTGTGCTCATGTGGAACCTGTACATAGACCAAAAGGCAGTCATTCAAACAGAACAAGGAGATATTTCATGGTTTAAATTGGGAAAGATGTGCCTTAGGGTTGTATCTTTTCATGATATTTATTCAGCCTGAATAATCTGAGAAGCTGTCTATATAAAGAGGAACATACTATCAGTATTGGAGAAAGACTCATTAATAACTTGCACTATGCACGTGGTACAACCTTGTTTCCTACAAATGAAGAAGATTTAAGCACTTGCTGATGAAGATCAAAGCCTTCAATATTGATTACACCTCAACATCAAGAAAACAAAAATCCTCCAACTGGACCAATAAGCAACATCAAGATAAATACAGAAATTATTGAAATCATCAAGCATTTTATTTTTACTTGAATCCATAATCAACATCCTTTGAAGCAGCAGTCAAGAAAGCAATGGGTGTATTGCATTGGGCAAATCTGCTGCAAAAAAGCCCTTGTAAACTGTTAAAAAGTAGAGATATCACTTTGAGGCCTAAGGCAGGCCTGACTCAGGCCATGGTATTTTCAATTGCCTCATATGGCTGCAAAACCTGGGCAATGAATAAGGAAGACCAAAGAAGAATTGATGCACTTGAATATGGTGTTGGTAAAAAATATTAAATATATCATAGACTGCCAGAAGAATGAAAAATTTGGCTTGGAAGAAGTACACCTAGAATGCTCCTTACAAAGGAAGATGGGGAGACTTCATCTCATTAATCAGGAGGAAACAGTCACTGGAAAAAGACACCATGCTTGGAGAAGTATAGAGTCAGTGAAAAAAAGGAAGATCCTCAATGGAATGGATTGACACAGTGCCTAAAACAATGAGATCAAGCATAGTAGTCATTGTGATAATGACACAGGACTGGGCAGTGTTTCGTTCTTTTGTGCATAGGCTTGTTTTGAATTAGAATTGACTTGATAGCACCTAACAACAGCAACAAATAGTAGCTGTTATGAGTGTGATCAAACCAACTGCCATCGAGTAGAATCCAACTCATAGCGACTCTTCCTTGGGTTTCCAAGGCAATATCATTAAGGAAGTAGATTTCCCAACCTTCCTTCCAAGGAGTGGCTGGTGGGTTTGAACCTCCAGCCTTCTGGTTAGCAGTTAAATGCCTTAGGCACTACAAGGTTGGGCAATCTACTCCCATAGTGATATCACCTTGGAAACCCAAGGAGGGCTTGCTATGACTCAGCTCCAACTCAGTGACAGTGTGTTGGGTTGTGTTTGTGTTGTGAGTGTGATCATAATAATTTTGAGGATGAAGAGGAAAAAGAAGGGTATTTACTGATTTTCAGGTTCTCTCTCCTTCTACTGAAAACAATTTTCTTTATTTCTAGTAATTGAGATACTAGTAAGAAAATAATGAGAGAGGGGGAAGAATATGCTTTCTTAAATTCTATTTGTGCACATTTAACAGGATCTTTTCTCAAGACAATGTTAACTGCAAAATACTATTAATCAATTCTAATTAGAGCAATACTACTATCACTAATAACAAATTTATAAGGTAAGCAATAGCCAAGAAATTGAAGAATAGTTAAAAACAAGAAGTTTAAAGCTAACATGAACCAAAGTTAGTGTAAGTTCTTAGCTAGAATAAGTCACTGGGCCTGCAGGCTAGGGACTATGGTCATGGGGAACATCAAGCTCAATTCAATTGGCACAAAATACTATACAAAATTATTGTTGTACATTTTACTTTGGTGAGCAGCAACTGGGGTCTTAAAAGCTTGTGAGTGGCCATCTAATATGAAACTATTGGTCTCTCCTTGTCTGCAGCAAAAAGAGTGAAAAAAAATCAAAGACTCATGGAAGCAGTTAGTCCAAAGGACTAATAATGGACCATGAGAACCTCACCTTATATGACCCTGAGACCATAAGAACTAGATGGTGCCTGGATACAAATAGCAACCACTTGAAAAGGGACCAAGACTGGAGATGCAAGATAGAGTAGGAGAAAAATGTGGAACAAAACTCAAAGTCATGGGGGAAAAAAAAAAAAAAAAAAAACAGGCTTACTTATTTGATGGAAACTGGGGAAACCCTCCAAGACTATGGCCCCTAGTTCACTCTTCAGGCCTAGAATTGAAATAATTCCCAAGGTTTAATTCTCAGCCAAACAAAATAGACAGACCTATGAGCTGAACACCTACACCAGGGAGATCCTCTCTTTAGAACAATCAACCATGAGAGATCAGAAGGGCAGCATTTTCACAGGGAAGTATGCAGGGAGAGAGGAATGCAGAGACAAGATGGACACAGGAAAAGGGTAACCACAGGGAGGAAGCGGGAAGAGAGCTGTTACACTGTGGGAATATTACCAGTGTCACAGAACAAAAATGTGTATGAACTGCTGAATGGTTGAATGTAAAATGAAGCTATTTTGTAAAATTTCATCCAAATCACGATAAAAAGTTAAAATAAATAGATAGAAAGGAAAGAAGTTAAACAACATATTGCATTGGGCATATATGCTGCAAAAGACCTCTTTAATGTGTTAAAAAGCAAAGATGTAACTTTGTTGACCAAGGTGACCTGACTCAAGCCATGGTATGTTCAGTCACCTCAGAAGAATGTGAAAATTGGATGATGAAAAATGAAGACTAAAGAATTTATTCATCTGAATTGTTTCCAAGAATATCAAATGTACCATGGACTGCCACAGGAAAAAAAAAAATCTGTCTGGGAGAAATTATAGCCAGAATGTTCCTTGGTAGTGAGATGGTGACTTTGATTCGCTAACTTTGTACATGTCATCAGGAGGGACAATCACTTGAGAAAGATATCATGCTTGATACGGTGTTAAGAAAAAGAGGGAGAAAGTAAGATGGATTAACACAGTGGCTGGTATACTGGGCTTATATACAGCAGGATGTATTTGCACAAGTTTGGACAACATTTTTCTCTGTTATACATAAGGTCACTTTGAGTCAGAGACAACTCCAACTTCACCAAACACCGCCAACAGTAGTAGTGCAGTACTTAAATAGATTTATACAATGAAGAGACAAAGTAAACAGTTAAAATATTATACATTAGCTTAAAAATAATATTATCAAAACAAAAACCAAAATCACTGCTGTCCAGTCCGATCGGACTCATAATGACCCCTCCTTGGGTTTCCAAGGAAGTACCACTATGGAAGTAGATTGCTCAACCATGAAAAAAAAAAAAGAGTCTTTTCTAGCTCTATTGGAGACAGAGGCAATAGTGACAGGATTTTATATATTTATCCTTTACAATGTTGTTGTTGTTTTAGGTGGGGTCAAGTCATCTCTGATTCATAGCGACCCTGTGTACAGCAGAACGAAACATGGCTGGGTCTTGTGATAGCTTCATGATCCTTGCTATACCTGAGCCATCATTGCAGCCACTGTGTTAATCCAAAAAAGGCCTTCCCCTTTTTCATTGACCCTCCACTTTACCAAGCATGATATCCTTCTCCAGGGAATGGTCCCTTCTGAAAATATGACCAAAGTAGGTGAGACAAAGTCTGGCCATTCTCACTTCCAAGGAGCATTCCGCCTGCACTTCTACCAGGACAGATTTGTTAGTTCTTTTAGCAGTCCATGGTACTTTCAGCATTCTTCACCAACACCACAACTCAAAAGCATCAACTCTTCTTCAGTCTTCCTTATTCATTGTCCAGCTCTCATATGCATATGAAGTGATTGAAAATACCATGGCTTTTGTCAGTTGCACCTTAATCTTTAAGGAGATATCTTTGCTCTTCAGCACTTGAAAGAGGTCTTTTACAGCCAATTTACCAAGTGCTATACGTCGTCTGATATCTTGACTGCTGCTTCTATTGGTGTTAATTGTAGAACAAGTAATATGAAGTCTTTGAAAATCTCAAACTTTTCTTCTTCATGTAGTCCAGCTTCTCAGATTATTTGCTCAGCATGCAGATTGAACAAGTATGGCTAAAGGATGCAACCATGATACAGTCCTTTCTTGATTTTAAATAAATCAATGTCCCCTTGTTCTGTTTGAATGACAGCCTCCTGGTCTATATACAGATTTCCCATGAGTACAATTAAGTGTTCTGGAAATCTTATTGTTCTCAATGTTATCCATAATTTGTTATGATCCATGCAATTGAATGTTTTTGCACAGTCAATAAAAAACAAGTAAACATCTTTGTGGTATTCTTTGCTTTCGGCCAAGATGCATCTGACATTAGCAATGAAATCCCTCATTCCACATCCTCTTTGGAATCCAGCTTGCAATTCTGGAAGTTCCCTGTCAATATACTGCTGCAACCATTTTTGAATTATCTTCAGTAAGATTTTACTTGTGTGTGATATTAATGATATTGTTCGATAATTTCCACATTCTGTGGAATCACCTTTTTTTTTAGAATGGGTACAAATATGGATTTTACTATGTACTATAATAGAATAATAAGGCATTTGACTGATAACCAGTGGCTGGTGGTTCAAAGCCACCAGGCACTCTCAGAAGGAAGATTGAGCACACTACTTCTATAGTGATACCACCTTGGAAACCCAAGAAGGGGTTGCTATGAGTCAGATCTGACTCCATGGCAGTGAGTTGTTTTTTTTGGTATAATATAATTTATAAAATAAATTTCTAATTTAAATGTCAAAAAGAATAGCCAAAAGATAAGAAACCAAAACCAAACGTGTTGCCATTGATTCAATTCATAGCAGCCATGCAGGAAAAAAGTAGAACTGCCCCCATAGGGTTTCCAGAGCTATAAATTTTACGGAAACAGACAACTATATCTTTCTTCTGCTGAGTGGCTGCTTGGTTCTAACCACCAAACTTTTCATAAGCAGCCAAAAGTTTAACCACTGTGCCACCAGGACTCTTTCAGCTAAGATATAGACATAGGATATCTAACTAATAAATAACAAATAAATAATAAACAAACAAACTAATAAATAAAGCTTAGAGATATCACTTTATTTGCCAACATTTGCATACATGGAAAGTGCTAGAATTGGATCTCTAATACAAATTTTCTTATATATTATAAGTGGCTGCATCTCCTTGGCTTGGCTTCATAACAAGTTATTAATATGATACATTAAGATTAATTTAGGCTCTATTTTTGTTCCCCAATTTTGTTAATTATACAAAATAGCACTTCAATTTTAGTCGATTTTTCTTTTACCACAAAACTGTTGGTTTCTGCTGAGGAATATCCCATATTTAATAATTTTGATTTGGAGATTCTTTTTAGTCTTATTGTAATCCAAAATTGCTAAAGTTTAAAAATCTACTTTTATATCTACTAACATGCAAGTATGCTTCATTTTTATTTTTGTGCATTGAAATATTGCACATGCCAATGATTGCAGTGAATTGCTTGATGTGGCCCTTCTAGCCATTGTCCTCCATTCTGTGATGTATTATAAATCCTATTATTCATACCTGTTTGGGGTAATGTGGTAGTTAAGAGTTAAGGCCAGCTGTCAGCTTGGCTGGGCAGCTGGTAGTAGTCATTCCCTATAATGACTGGCAATTGACTCTGTGGTGGGATTTGCCTTGAGCAACTGAGTAGCTGCTGATTGTTAAAGCCATCCACTTGGCTTATTTCTGTTGGAGCAACACAGGTGGAATATACCTTGAGTCTCACCTTGCTGGAGGGTGCAACTCAAATTACCACCCTTAGCTTCCTTGAGGGTATACCTACGAATCTCCTGGGAAGGTTTGCCTTCCTCTTGCTCTGGTTCTGTGTTTTGGCTCATCCTCATCTCACCCCTGGATTTGGGACAGCAGCCATCATCTGATCTGCTGATTGAGGTTCATCAAACTAAGAGAATTGGGAGGATCTTCTAGACCCACTCACAGACCTGGGACTCACCAGCCTGCCAACCACCATCACTATTACATGATATGATCCCTTGGGTGTCTATGAATTCTATGAGGCATTACAGCAAAATACAGAATGGGGGAGATTACTGGGAGGAGGAGAAGGAGTTAATGTCTGAAATGATGGAGTGGCATGGTAGTTTGGACATTTGGGACATCTTTAACCTCCGCCTCATGGGGACCAGCCTTGTGCTGATCTTTCTGAGAGAAATTGTTCAAGTAATGATTAAAACTACTCCTTGATGTGTGTTTAGTTGCTTCCATGAACAACTGTCTCTTTGCCATGAGATTAGAATTAGATGGTGTCTGGCTGCTGTTACTGAACATTTTGATCAAAAATTCCATAGAAGAATTCTGATCCAAAAGGAGAAAATGGAGAACAGAATTTCAAAGTCTCATGGAATCATTCAGGCTTTCTCGTGCTATGGAGATCGGAAGAAACCCCAAAACTATTTCCCTGAGACTATTTTTATAACTTAAACCAAAAATATCCTCTGAAATCTAACAACCGAACCATAGGTAAGTTTAACTGATGAAAAATATTTACCTCATACATTATGATCTTTTAAGAGCTATCTATATGGGATCAAATAGAAAATAGCAATTCTAAAGATTAGATAGGAAATTTAAGGGGCATCTACTTCATGTTAATGGGGGAGGAAAATGAATAATTTAGAAAAGGAGGGTGAGAATGATTGCAGTACTTGAAGAATATAATCAATGTCACTGAATTTAACATGTAGAAATTGTTTAAATGGTATATGTTCTGTTGTGTATTTTCTCTACAAAACAAACATTGTGTGTGTGTGTGTGTGTGTGTGTGTATATATAAATGTGTTTATATATATATAAACAGTATTCCTTGTTCCTACTTGCTTGTCACTGTTAAAGAAACTTTTTTCCATATGGCCTAGGGAAACAGCAAATGAAGTTAAACTCTCTGAAGACCATACTGATGATTTGGGATGTTTTAAAACACCCACCTATAAAACTACCATCATTGAATGGCTGGTGGGTTTGAACTGCTGACCTTTTGATAAGCAACTGAGCGCTTAACCACTGTGTCACCAGGGTTCCTAAGGATCAGGGGTCAGTGAAAATTTTACCAGAGATGAAAAAATAATTTTCTTTAATCCTTACTGACTTTGAAAGCCTTTGGAGTGATGCATTATTTGACATAAGGTAAAAAATAAAAAAGGATCTTATTCTATATTTTAGAGAAATATCAGATCACTCATTATCTTAGTAGAAAGAGTAAAGAAAATGAAAAATGGTACAAAGGTTAAGCACTTAACTGCTGAAAGGTCAGTAGTTTCAACCTCCCAGTAGCTTTACAGGAGAAAAGACCCGTAAATCTGCCCCTTACAGATTATAGCCAAGGAAACCCTACGGAGTGTTCTATTCAGTCCTATAGGGTCACTATGAGTTGGAATTGACTTGATGGCACACATGAAAACAACAACAGGATATTTGTTTTTCTAAGAACTCAAAAGAATAACTCTGAGTTCCTTATTATGTTAGATGTAATTAGAAAAAAAATATATTTTAATGACACGTCATTTATATTATTGTTATCTTAACTCATTCAATAGGCTAAGGGCTATATATATTACAGTATGGTTTTAAACGCAGTAGTCATAACTTTCTCATCCACTGTCTATTTGAGAATTTAATGAAACTTATAAATTCTACTCCCTAAAGCCTACACAGGCATGTAAAATTTTGCCCATAAATAGAAAATCACAGATCTCTCTGAATCTTTCACCATTGGGCTGTGAGACATCTGGGCATATACTATATAATCATAGAAGCCAAGTCTCTAAATAATACAAAAACACGTCTGACAATTGCTTTTGAAAAACTCAATATCACATGAACTCGGCATTGGGCTGGATATGAGACTTGGTAAACTGTTAGATTCCTGCTCGTTACTTTACCTCTCCTTTCTAGGGAATGGACACTAAATTTAATGGTCACTTAAAACTCAAACAAAATAAGATTAAAACAAAAAAACAAACAAACAAAAAACATAATTGTGCCTCAATTGTTTCTCATTCTGCGCAACTTTTTAAGATTTATTAGCGAGCTTCCTTATATTAGAGACCATTACAGCTAATATAAAAAACATCATTACCCCCAAATATGCAGCCTTCTTTCCAAGATAATTATAAATCCATAGATTTGAAATATGTTACCTTTCTAAAATGGATCTTTACCTTTCAGAATAATATTTTATATGGGCAGTATTCATTTGGGGGTTGAGGATGTAAATTATAAGATGCTAGGATAGCCTTTACCACAGCAAATTTGCAGATAGTTCTGTGAAGGGAGCTCTGGTAGCATAGTGCCTAAGGCAGTTTATGGCTAACCAGAAGGCTGGTGGTTCAAATCTACCAGCTACTCCTTCGAAGGAAGATGCGGTAATTTACTTCCATAGTGATACTGCCTCGGAAACCCAAGGAGGAGTTGCTATGAGTCGGATCCAACTCCACAGCAGGGAGTTTGGCGAAATAGTCATTTGGTTGACACAGACTCATAATGATACTTCTGATGCATAGTGACCCAATTACAATAGAAGGAAAAACTTCTTGCTAGGGTGCCCCTTCCCAATCATTGCTATGTTTGAGCCCATTGCTGAAGCCAATGCGTCAATCCATCTCTTTTTCACTGAACTCTACTTTACCAAGCATAATGTTCTTTTCCAGGCACTGGTTCTTCCTGATAATATGTCCAAAGTAAGGGAAACAAAGTCTCTACATTGTCAATTGTACAGAGCATTCTGGCTGTACTTCTTTGAAGACAGATTTGTTCATTCTGGTACCCATGGTATATTAAATATTCACCAACACCATAATTCAAATGCATCAATTCTTCTTCACTCTTCCTTATTCACTTTCCAGCTTTCACAGGTATATGAGGTGATTGAAAATACCATTGCTTGGGTTAGGTGCATCTTAGTCCTCAAAGTGATAGGTTTACTTTTTAACACTTTAAAGAGGTATTTTACAGTAGATTTGTCCAATGCAATATGTCATTTGATACCTTTTCTGCTGCTTCCCTAGGTGCTGATTATGGATGAAAGTCAAATGAAATCCTTGAAAACTTCAATATTTTCTCTGCTTACCATGCTGTTGCTTATTGATCCACTTGTGAGGAATTTTGTTTTCTTGATGTTGAGCCTCCATACTGAAAGTTGTAGTCTGTGTTTCATCAGTTATCCTTCAAGTCTTTTTTGTTTCCAGCAAACAAAGTTGTTCATTGTCCTTCAATCCTGATGCTCTGTTCTTTGTATGGTCCAGCTTCTCATATTATTTGCTTGGCATAGGAATTGAATAAACATGGTGAAAGCATACAACCCTTACATCTTTCTTTATTTTAAATGTTAATATTATGGGTAAGCCAAATACAAGAAAACCTCAAAGACTAAAAACATGTTAGTTGTAAGCTACAGAAATCTTATGACTTGGGTATGGGAAATTAAGGTCTTTGGCTAGATAATTGGATAGAGGAATGGTAATCTGTCATATACAAATAGTTCTCATTTTTTTCCACTTGATCAGACAGAGTTATTGATTTATGTAATCTCAAAGTTTGTATGGTATACATCAAATACTATATTTCTAACAGAGTTAATTCATTTCCTTTGTAATAATGTATGCATTAAAAATACAAAATTACTGAGAGCTAACCATATGCCAGGAATTATGATTGATGAGAGAAGTAAAATTATAAATGATATACCATTCCTACCTCAAGTAGCCTCAGGCAAGTGAGAGGCAAGCAAGAAAATGGACAAATTCAGTACTGTGTGACAAGAGTTTTGATGTAGAAAAGTGCAGGTATTA
>NW_006922017.1:2265204-2266515 GCF_000298275.1 Orycteropus afer afer
AAAAAAAAAAAAAAAAAAGCTTTTGTTTGTGTGTAGAATACATGGGACATTCATTAAGATATACCAAATACTTGGCTATGAAACAAGCCTGAATATATTTTCAAAGACTGAAAATATTGAGAGATATTCTTTGACTTCCTTGTGATTAAGTTATAGAAAAAGAATTTTTAGACTGTCAAAATTAGAAATTAAGTAAAAGCTGTTAAATAATCTGTTGATCAAAAAATAATTATTGGATAAATAAGAAAATATTTTTTAAAAAAAGTAATAACTAAAATATATATTTTTTAAAAAATGGGATTTAGCTTAAGATCTCCAGTAAGGAAATGTATAGCTTCAAATATTTAGGTGTGAATAATACAAGAGTAATTTAAAGTAAATGACCAAAGTTTCACTGTTGAATTTAAATCACAATTAAAGATGAGATACTACCATTCTTCCAAACAATTTTTCAGAAAATAGAGAAGGAAGAAAAAATTTTCATAGTTTTCATAAAACTACCATAATAAGAAGAAAACATGAGAAGAGCATTAGAAGCCAAAAAAAACTTGCAGATAAATATCTTGCATAAACATAGACAAAAATGCCTTAATAAAATATGAAGAAATCAAAACCATCAATATAGTATAATATTACATCATAAGCAAGAGGAACTTTTCTTGACAGTCCAAGAGGTAAATTTCTACAAAACAAAAAGCAGAAGAAAACATACTCAATCTGAAAAAGGGAATCTCCAAAACAAAGGAAAACAGAAACCTCTAAACATACATCATGACTAATTATAAAATATTGAACACTCCCTCTGTTCTAGTTACCTAGTGCTGCTCTGAAAAGAGTATATCAGAAATGGGATGGCCTTACCAAACAGGAGTATATTCTTACAATTTGGAGGCTTTAAGTCCAAGTTCAAAGTAGGAGGCTCTAGGGTCTGTGTGAAAGCCCCTTTACCTTGGGTTTGCAGCCAAGATAATATGCTCATAAAGAGCATATTATCCCCTATCTTTTTGGGGATTTTGATTGAAATTTCATTTACTATATTTGTTGATTTTGAAAGAATTAAGATTTTCACGTTAATGAATCTTGCAACCTATGAGTATGGTATAATTTTTTTCATTACTTAAGTCTTACTTAGGAGGCCTGGTGGCATAATGCCTAAGACATTTGACTGCTACCAGAAGACTGGTGGTTCAACCCCACCAGCCACTCCTCAAAAGGAAGACTGGGCAATCTACTTCAGTAGAGATACCACCTCGGCAACCCAAGGACAGGTTGCTATGAGACAGAATTGATTTCTTCCAATGTTTTATAATT
>NW_006922017.1:2267680-2268882 GCF_000298275.1 Orycteropus afer afer
GAAGTGCAGCCAGAATGCTCCTTGGAAGCAAGAATGGCCAGACTTCGTCTCACCTATTTTGGTCATGTTGTAAGAAGGGACCATTCCCTGGAGAAGGAAGTCATGCTTGGTAGGGTGGAGGGTCGAAGGAGGGGGAGGCCTTCAACGAGATGGATTGATATGGTGGCTGCGATGATGGGATCAAGGATAGCATGGATTGTGGGGCTGGTGCGGGATCGGGCAATGTTTCGTTCTGCTGTGCATGGGGTCGCTGTGAGTCAGAAATGACTCAACGGCACTTAACAACAACAACATGTAGAAATCTATGTACTTTTTAAATTTTGTCTCTGTTATTTTATATTATTATGTTGTAGTAAACTGTTAATTTTAAAAACTATTTTGATGTTTCAAATTTTTGTTGCTGATATACAGAAACACAAATGATGTGTGCAATGACCTTGTTGTTACTGTTGTTGTTAGGTGCCTTTGTGTTGGTTTCAACTCACAGTGACGTTATGTACAACAGACCGAAACATTCTCTGGTCCTGCAACATCCTTACAATCATATCTGGGCTTGAGCCCATTGTTGCAGCCACCATGTCAATCCACCTTGTTGAGGGTCTTCCCCATTTTCACTGAACCTCTATTTACCAAGCGTGATATCTCTCTCCAAGGACTGGTTCCTCCATATAACATTACCAAAGTGCAAGAGACATAGTCTGGCCATTCTTGCTCCTGAGGAGAGTTTTGGCTGTACTTCTTCCAAGACAGATTTGTTTGTTCTTCTGGCCAAAGAAAACCAAACACACTACCATTGAGTCGATTCCAACTCATGACAACCTCCAGTGGATTTTCAAGGCAGTAAATCTTTACAGAAGTAGATTTTCTCATCTTCCCTCTGTGGAACAGCTAGTAGGTTTGAACTGCCAGTCTTCTGGTTAGCAATCCAATCCCTTAGACACTGAGCCACCAGACCAACTTTGATCTTCTGGGAGTCCATGGTATATTCAGTGTTATTTGCAAATATCACAATTCAAATATATCAATTTTTCTATTTTATTTACACCTTAACTTAGAATTTATTTCTTATACTTGTAGTGTTCTGTTTGTTCATATGTTTGTTTGCTTTTTTGTATGTTGTTGTTGTTGTTGTTTGCCGTCGAGTCGGCCCTGACTCATAGCGACCCCTCCTTGGGTTTCCGAGGCAGTATCACTACGGAAGT
>NW_006922017.1:2270680-2272754 GCF_000298275.1 Orycteropus afer afer
GAGACCATCTCAAGAATAAATTTGACTCATGGAATACCAATGACTGAAGACCAGACAGGTTGTGGGATGACATCAAGGACATAATGTATGAAGAAATCAGAAGATCATCAGAAAGACAGGAAAGAAATAAAACACCAACATTGATGTTAGAAGAAATTCTGAAATTTATGTTTGACCATAGAGTACCTAAAGCAAAAAAAAAAAAGATGAAATGAAAGAGCTGGACAGCAGATTTCAAAGGGAGCCTTGAACAGAAAAAGTATAGTAATATAATAAAATTTGCAAAGACCTGGAATTAGAAAACCAAAAAAGAAGAACACACTCAGCATTTCTCAAACTTAAAGAACTGAAGAAAAAATTTAAGCCTTGAGTTCAGTATTTATTGAAGGGTTCTATGAGGAAAATATTGAATGGCACAGGAAACATCATAAGAAGATAGAAAGAATACAGTCACTGTACCAAAAATAATTGGTCAGTGTTCAACCAGAACAGAACACAGAAGAAAGTACCTGATCAAGAACTGATTATAGTGAAGGAAGAAGTCTAAGCTTCACTGAAAGCATTAGGAAATGCCTGTCTCCATGATCTGACATCTGACTGAATACCAATTAACATGTTTCAACAACAGATGCAATGCTGGAAGAGCTCTTGCCAAGAAATTTGGAAGATAGCTACCTGGCCAACCAATTGGAAGAGGTCCATATTTGGCATATTCCAAAGAAAGGTGATGCAACAGAATGCAGAAATTGTCCACCAATGTAATTAGTGCCACACTCAAGTAACACTGCTGAAAAATACTTCAAAATGGTTGCAGCAGTACATCAAGAGGGAACTGCCAGAAATTCAAGTCTCATTCAGAAAAGGACATGGAACAAGGAATATCATTGCTGATATTAGATGGATCTTGGCTGAAAGCAGAAGATATCAGAGAGATGTTTATCTGTGTTTCATTAACTATGCAAAGACATTCAACTGTGTGGATCATGGAAAAAAAAAAAAAAAAAAACTATGGATAATATTACAAATAATGGGAATTCCAGAATGGATAATTGTGCTCCTGCAGAGCCTATACCAAGAGGCAGTCATTAAAAAAAAAAAAAAAAAACCAGGAGTGGCTTAAAATTAAATCAAGAAAGATGTGCAGCAGGGTTGTATCTTTTCACCATACTTACTCAATTTGTATGTTAGGCAAATAATCCAAGAAGGGGGACTATATGAAGGAGAACAGGGAATTAAGACTGCAGGATGACTCATTAACAACCTGTGATATGCAGATGACACAACCTTGCCTACTGAAAACAAAGAGAACTTGAAGCACTTACTGATGAAGATCAAAGACTACAGTCTCCAGCATGGATTACACCTCAACCTCACGAAAATGAAAATCCTCAAAACTGGACCAATAAATGGTATCATGATAAATGGAGAAAAGATTGACTTTGTTAAGGATCTCATTTAACATGGATCCATAATCAATGCCCAAGGTAGCAGCAGTCAAGAAATCAAAGGAAGTATTGCACTTGGTAAATCAATGGCAGAAGATCTTTTTAAAGTGCTTTGAAGACTAGAGTGTGTCTGATGCAAGCCATAGTATTTTCAGTCACCTCATATACATGGAAAGCTGGACAGTGAGTAAGGAAGCTGAAGAAAAAATGGTGCCCTTCTTTTAATTATAATGTTGGTAAAGAGTAATCAGTATAAAATGGACTGACAGAAGAATGAACAAATCTGTCTTGGAAGAAGTGCAGCCAGAATACTCTTCAGAAGTGAGGACAATGAGAATGGGTATTGTACACTTTGGACTAGACTTGTTATCATGAGTAGTCCTTGGCAGAGGACATCATCCTTGTAAAGTAGTTGGTCAGTAAAAAAGGGGAAGACCCTCTACAAGATGGGCCAACACAGTCACTACAACCATGGACTCAAACAGCAGAGATTGTCAGGATGGAATAGGACTGGGAATTGTTTCATTCTGTTGTACATAAGGTCTCTATTAATTGGAACAAACTCTAAGGTATCTAAGAACAACAACAGCAATCTTGCCTGAATAAAAATAAAAATAAGTAAAACGTAA
>NW_006922017.1:2273394-2274915 GCF_000298275.1 Orycteropus afer afer
GTATATGTCTTCTCATTAGCGTGTTTTGTGAAGGCAGGACTGAGTCTCATTTGTTTTTAGTATCACAAATGTCTAGCTCTTGTTGTTGCCATTGTCAGTTGTGGAGTTAATTCATACTTACGGTGACTCCATGTGTGCAGTGCAGAGCTGCCCCACAGGGTTTTCAAGGCTGTGACCTATCAGAAGCGGATCACCAGGATTATCTTCTGAGGCACTTCTGAGTAAATTCAAGCTGCCAATCTATATAGGCTACTGGTCAAGGGTTTAATCATTTGTGCCACCCAGGGAGTGGATGCCTCATAGGGTTTCTAAGGCTGTAGTCTTTATGGAAACTGAGGACTACATCTTTCTCCCAAGGAGCAGGCTAGGGGTCAAACCATCAATCTTTTGGTAGAATGCTTAACTACTATGCCACTAGGGGTCCTTGGGCTGGCTCTTACTAGTTTTTAATACTTGCTAAAAGTACAAACAAAGTGCATTAGCTGATACTTTTGAACTGGCTAAACTCTGTTGTCTTCGAGGTCTTATTTTGTCAAACAATTAGATCTCATTGTTCAGATGCTGCACACTTCCGATTAGAACAATCTAAAAATCTGGGGGCAGTCCAAATATGAACTAAGGTCCTCTTTGTAGAAGCTAGTTTCTCATAAATTGCAATTGGTGAAACAATTACAAAAAAATACATGTTAAAACATGAGATGAACAATTTCTAACTGGGACTTACAAATTAGCAACAAGAGAAACATATATTACAATTTATTTATATTTTATTTCTTCACTCATAAAAATAGATTGAAAAAGTTTTGTATCATTTGAGAGTCATTTAAGAAAATTAAGCAGAAAATATATCCACTAAATAAAAGATTAAGGCTAAGTACAGCTCAAAGCTTGAAATTAATAAATATTCTTTTCTTTCAGACCATTAAGCCATCAGGATTAAATGTACTTTAACCATAGATACTAATTCTATATTCTCAGAAATTTAAACAGGACATTTCAATGTCTGAGGTGTTTTACCAGTCTTGATATTTTTGTTAAATTTATATTTTCATAAATAAAGATCAGTATTAAACAAAATCAATTATTTTGGACACTTTGCTAATTCAACCAAAATTGTACTCTGAGTTTATTAATCTTTTGATAAACTCTACACTACTTGAAGGCTTTGAAGATAAATTGTCACAAGCCTCACAAGATTAATGATACTCTTCCTCTGCTTCAAGAACATAAGAAAACACTGATGAGAATGTGATAAAGTTGTACTTTCAGCACCTTACTCTGAACTTCAGTCAGCATGACTGAACTTTAGTACAAACATGGAGGTATATTGTCAGCCAAAACTTTTCCTTTAGCCTAAGAAAAAATAGTCGGTGATAAATTTCTGATAGTAAATAATATTTCCATGTTAACTGTTAGGATATTTTCAATTGTCAAAAATTTATGGGAGCTCTGGTAGCATAGTGGCTAAGGCATTTGACTGCTAACCAGAAGGCTGGAGGTTCAAACCCACCAGCCAATCCT
>NW_006922017.1:2276970-2277485 GCF_000298275.1 Orycteropus afer afer
TATTCTTTGCTTTCACCCAAGATCTGTCTCACATCAGCAAGGATATCCCTCATTCCATGCCCTCTTCTGAATCTGACTGAATCGCTGGCAGTCCCCTGTCAATATGCTGCTGCAACTGTTTTTGAATTATTCTCAGCAAAATTTTACTAGTTTGTGATATTGATTATATTGTTCAATAATTTCTGAATTTTGTTAGATAATCTTTCTTTTAAATGGGCACATATATGGATCTCTTCTAGTCAGTTGGCCAGCTGTCTTCCAAATTTCTTGGCATAAAAAAATAAGCACCTACAGTACTGCATCTGTTTGTTGACACATCTCAGTAGGTATTCTGTCAATTCCTGGAGGCTTGTTTTTCACCAATATCTTCAGTGCAGCTTGGACTTGTTCCTTCATTACCATTGGTTCTTGGTCCTATGCTACATTCTGAAATGGTTGAACATTAATTCTTTTTCGCACAGTGAATTTGTGTATTCTTTACTTTTTTTTTTTCCACATATATATATCCCTTTTCA
>NW_006922017.1:2295875-2300333 GCF_000298275.1 Orycteropus afer afer
CTACCAGAGCTCCTAGGTGACCCTAGTGGCATGTGAAGTACCAGTAGCATAGCTTCTAGCATCACTTCAACATGCAAGCCACCCAGTAAGACAAACTGACCAGTGAGTGGTAGGGTATAAACAACAGTGTCCTCAAACTTTAAATAATGAAAAAATTAAAAGAGAAAATTAAAATCATGTACGTTCTTAATTGGTTCCCCAGTTCTTAGAATTCCTCAGGAATTTTAATGTGTTTTTTCAGGTTGAAAGTGTCAATTTTGTTTGCTCCTTCCATGAAGCAATGTTTGACCTCTGACTCACCAGCCCCCTTGATCTGGACAACTTTCCATTTACTCCTCAAGCTGATAATTCCACGATGATCTAGCTCAAATCCATTTTGCTACCACAGAAAAAGCTTGGCATAGCCCCTGTAAAACAAACACAGTGTGAAGAGATTTCCTGTTCACTGATTCAACTGCACACACTAGGGTAGCATCTGTGTTATAATCAGGTTATATTCGAAGAGGAGAGGTTCAGTGTAAAGCTTGCATTCAGCTTGCTGCCAACAAAACTAACAGAGTCACTTCTGGGTGCAGTGGACCCAGAAGGTGAAAGCATCCTTCTGCCAGCATTATGCATTGCAAAAGTTGAGCCAAAGAAATAAAATTTAACTGAGTTCCCCAATTACAGCTGTTTAAATCACTCACATTTCCTCTTAACCTATCTCTTGAATAAATGTTTTTTCCCAGGATGATACATTTGGGAGAGGTTTTGGTGCCTGCTCAGAGGATTTTCAAGCAGTGATTCATTAGATTTGTGCCCTCAGCATATCTTTCCCCTTTGAGACCCATTGCTTTTGCTAGAAAATGGCTTTGAGCAGGACCTGCTCTTCCCATGGGACACATTTCAGTAGCCTTGTATTCTTGGGAAATAACTAATATGGCCTTACTTTCTCACAGGAGTGCTCAGTTCTTTATATAAATTTGAATATGTAAGAAAAAAAAAATATATATATATAAAGAGTAAAGACAAAAGAATAAATTTTCTCTGCCAAAATAGAAAGTCCTTAATATATTCCATAAATACTATGGTTTAAGAAAAAAATATGATGTAATACTTTTAAACAAATACAAGAGAATTATTTTAATCTGAAGTGATATATACCTACATAAGAATGGGAAAAATAAGAAATACATGCATTTTTCATAGTTGGAGAATTGGTTAGATATGCCTGTTTTTCTTCTGCAACATCTCTTATTCAGAAATATTCATAATATCCTTGAAATAACATTGATAACTTAAAAATACAAAGACCAAGTGAAACTCTTTGACATTAAACTTTCCAGTAAAATAAAAATGTCTCTACATTTATCTTTTAACATGCTTAAATTCCAAGTCTAAAATTGTTCAGAAATAGACAGTACTTTATAATTTGGCATTTTTAATACTTTTCAAGGATCTGTGATGAACTAAAATTCAGAATAAAAATATGTATGAAGTATGTATAGAATTATCTTCGTGGATTAAATATTTAATTTTTGTTTTGATTTGACTTAGTTATTAGAAAGCCAGTATGTTCTCTTTTTTTAAAAAAAATACAGAAATGTAATGGAAAAACCCTTGACTTTATTTTACCCAGTCTACTCTCAAGTAACCAAAATCAACAATTTAGTATGCATTACTGCAGGTATATATACACCCACAGAGGCATATATGCATGTTACTTTTAAGATAGTATTGTAAACTATTATTCTGAAAATATATAAAAAATAGATATCAGATTATGAGCTGAGGTTATTTTAAAGAGGGTGAATTTAATGAATTATTTTTCAATGACACATTTCTTTGATCTGAAATGAAAACAAATCCATGTGAACTTGCAACAAGTCAATGTAGTACTTAATGAGCTATTTTAGGAAATACATCACAACAGAACAGATCCTAATTTATTTATTAAACATAAAACCATTACTTGCTGAAAATTTAAAACAGAATTAAACAAGTAGCAATGTATTTCTTAAGGTATACTCACAGTAGTTCTTTGAATATTTCTAAAGATTGTATCCTTTTTATTGTTCGTCAGTCTGAAATTATGGTGGTATGAATTTGTAGCTAGCATTTGTCTATTTTTTTACCATTTGAAAAATAAAAATGGCAAAGTAGACAAATTATTGGAATGTAAATCATATGATAGTTTGGGAGAAATTTTATTGCTGTTTAATATTAATTTTAAATTGGTGAATATTCACATTGTCTTTGAAACTTAATTATTCATTATCTTTTCTTGAAAATAACTTGTTTTTATATTTTGAGCAGATCTGCATGTCCATTTCTATTTAAAACATTTCAATAAGAATTAGTCAACAATTCTTTCTGCCCAATTTCTCCTTAATATTTATAAGCCACAGTTTTATAATATTGACTTCTATGCACAAATGTATAGATCATCTACCATGATAATGAACTAATTAAATGACTACTGATATATTCAAATATATATTTACTGGAAGAGGTAATATAATTAAAACCCATTGCCTTTAAGTCAATTCTGACTCATAGCGATCCCCATTGGGTTTCAATGCTGTAAATCTTTACAGAAGTAGATTGCCTCATCTTCCTCCCACAGAGCAGCTGGTGGGTTTGAACCACCAACCTTCTGGATAGCAGCCAAACCCTTTAATCACTACTCCACCAGAGCTCCTTAATATAATAAGTTATATACTTAATATAATTAGTTATTACTTCATGGTCTAATATAGATTCTGAGCTTCATTATTTTATTGTTGTGCCATCCAGTTGATTCTGACTCATAGTGACCCTTTTATATAAAAGAGAACAAAACACTGTTAGGTCCTGCACCTTCCTCACAATGGTTGGTATATTTTAAGCCAATGTTGAAGCACTGTGTCAGTCCATTTCACTGAGAGCCTTCCTCTTTTTCACTCATCCTCTACTTCACTAAGCATGGGACCTCCCTGCAGGTACAAGTCCCTCCTGATACCATGTTCAAAGTAAATGAGATGATGTGTCACTATCTTTGCTTCTAAAAACCATTTGGGCTGTACCTCTCCCAGGACAAATTTGTTCATTCTTCTGGCAGTCCATGGTATATTCAATGTTCTTTGATAACACCCAAATTCAAAGGTACTGATTCTTTTTTGGTCTTCCTTCTTCCTATTCTCCTTTGGTCCAGCTTTCATATGCATATGAGGCATTTGAAAATACCATGGCTTGGGTCAGGTGCACCTTAATCCTCAAGGTGACACTTTTGCTTTTTAACACTTTAAAGATGTCTTTTGCAGTAGATTTTCCCAATGCATTACATCATTTGATTTTTTGACTGCTGCTTCCATGGACATTGATTGTATTACTGTTCACAATATTTCATTCCTCCTTATCAGTAAGAATATTATACATCTCTGCCATGTGATTTGTCCTTTTCCTGTATAGGGGATACCCATCCATACCTCATTGTACTCTGGCTTGGTTTTGTTACTTACTTTGGGTAAGTAAGCCGATGTGATATATGCCATGGATGAGAAGGAACTTCTAACATAATTTTCTCGTTTGGTTCATCCATTACTCTACTCCTGTATGCAAATATGCATATCTCATAAAGAGACTGCTCCTTCAGGCTGGATGTCACAGCAACTGGGATACAGATGAATGAGTTTGTTTATAACATAACAAGGGTGGCTGACTTCAACACAAATTCCAGTAATAGAGCCAGCTAATATATTTTTTTGAGGGATAGAATCAGGTGCTTAACCTCTAAAACAATTATTATAAATAAACATTGCTACCCAGAAGCCTGGTGGTTCAAACCCACTGGCCACTCCTTGGAAGGAAGATGGGGCAATCTGCTTCCATAGTGATACTGCCTTGGAAATCCAAAGAGGGGTCACTATGAGGTGAAATAGACTCAACGGCATATCACAACAACAACATTCTTAGTATAGAAATAATAGATTGTTCATGAGGTTTATTCTAAACTATCCCATTTCCTTCCCTGCATATCTGACTGAGGATTGTTTTTGTTGTCAATTGCCATCTAGTGGATTCCAATTCATGGTAACCCATGTGTGCAGAGCAGCACTGCTCCATAAGGTTTTCAAGGCTGTGACCTTTTGGAAGATCTCCTGACCTGTCTTCCAAAGTGTCCCTGAATGGGTTCAAACTGCTGTCCTTTCAGCTAGTACTCAAGTGTTTAACCATTTGTGTCCTCCAGGGATTCCAGATCAAGATATAACATAATACCATTATGTGGTTTACGTTTTAAGGAAAAACTTAGCAACTCAAAACTTTTCAATTGTAAGGACTACAATGAGAATTGGAACCATAATTTAGGTACTTTTGTCTTTTTATAAAATTATATAACCTGTGATCTGTTTAAACAGAGAAAAAAAAGTGAAAAAATGTAACAAGTTCAAGGATGATTAGATAATAATAGTTTATAATCTATTGAAAGCAATATAAAAA
>NW_006922017.1:2301900-2303431 GCF_000298275.1 Orycteropus afer afer
GTAATATTTAACTGGATTATAACTGATAAACTCATTCATTTAGTTAAGTACACTAATTAATCACAGGACATTCAAATGTCTTTAATGATATTTTGAAAAATGGATTTTCCTTGATTTAGTTGTTTATCTAAGACAATATCATGGCAACCATACCACATGGCATTGATTATACACTCAAATGCCTATAGAGATGAGGAATGTAACAGAACAAATGTATACATGTATATATATGTATATCAGCAGGATATGGTGGCAATATGTGAATTATCATTGCATTCCCTCTTCTTTAGGAAGACAAAAAACCTGAAAAACACTTTGCCAGCAAATCAAGCACATTTGCTTGCTAGATCCCCATAAAAGGATGAGTTTTCCTAATGTCTGCCCTATGAAAATGATATTGCATCTTTGATGTGCTTTTATCAATGCAGAGCAAGAAACAAACAAAAAATTATTCCTCCTTTGTATTTATTCAGTGAAAAGGTAGATGAGCTCAATAATCTATAGCAGTTAGTTAAACATTATTTTTTAAAAAATACAGAACGGATTAGTACAAATATGAATTAATTTTGTGCACCAAGGTTTGAGCCCATTTTCATAATCTCGTTACACTAATTCTCCTTTTTCCCATTCAAAGGTGCCTCCCATTTCACAGAGAAACAAATATACTCTAATTATAGCTAAACAAAATGTCACTGATGACTACCTATTAGGAAAGCCACTTAATAATTTTGGGGCTTGCTTACTTAAATTCTTAGGGAAAGTCTATGCTGCTAACTATGCTGTCCTTTGAAAGATTGTATATGCCCAATAATTCCAAAATGTTTATTTTTACAATGATTATCAGTACCCTAAGCTTGAGATCTATAAATAAAAGAGCTACAAATTAGATGTTTCAAAAATACTCTGGACTTTTTATGTCTAAATCTAAAATAATAGTCTGACACAAAAATGTGCTCCTTTTCCTATGTGATTAAGTAGAGTAGATGGGCTCTGTCTGTCATGTTCAATAAGAATGCCCAGAGCCACCCTACATACGTCTTTATTCTTCACTCCATGTTCAATCTATCATTAAAACTTTTTTGATTTTACCTCCTAACTATATATAAGATCTTCTCTTAATATCAAGCACTCTATTTCTAGTCTAAGGTATCCTTATCTCTTACCTGGTCTCCTAACTGATCTTCCTAATTCAGTGTTCTCCCGTTTGAATCCATTTGCCATATAGCAACTGGAGGGAAGTTTCAAAAACTAGAAATCTCATCATGTCTTTAATTTGTTCAAAATTCTTAATGTCTCCATGGTACTTTTATATCAATGTCAAAACATTTTTCATGACCCGCAGAACTGGTGTGGTCCAGATCTTTTCTACCTCTGCCACTTCATTTAATGCTATTGTTTTATTCCTTCCTAAGCTTCAGAAACTAATGCTTTATTTCTGGTCTTTAGACACAATGTATATCAGTTCTTCATGTGGTCTCTACATATGCTTTTTCTTTTACCTGAACTGCTCTTTCTTTTTCTTACTATTTTT
>NW_006922017.1:2303981-2305878 GCF_000298275.1 Orycteropus afer afer
GTTCTGGATTTCCAATTACATGTAGGTTATTGCTCTTGATGGCATCCCACATGAATCTTAGGCTTTCTACAATTTATTTTGATCTTTCATCTGACTGATCCCTTAACAGAGTAGTATTCAGGCATTTGTCTTCAATCTCATTAATTTTGTCTTCCATTGTTTCAATTCTACTTATTTGCCCATTCAATGTGTTATTACTTTATCTTGCTTCTTGTGTGAAATGTGATGGTCTGTTGTCTCCAAGACATTATGATGCTATTATATTTATGTTCAATGTGTGAAAGAGAATGCAAATTTTTGCACAGATCTCCATTAGCTATTTGTAAGGTGCAGTTAAGGGTGAGCTGAGCTGGTATTAGTCACTGTCTATTGTTGGTCAGTTGGTGCAAAAGCAAGTGTTGGTCCTCACTCAGTGGCTGGGGTCACAGGAAGTATCTTCCACCCAGTTTAAAAAAATAAATAAAAGCAAGAGAACAAAAAAACTCAAACTGCATAAACAAATAGGAACAACCACAGGGGAAAAAAAAGTAATGGAATAAATGAGAAAAAAAAAAAGAAAATATATTTAAAATGGTCAAAAGAAAGACAATGGCAAAAATAAAATAATAATAATAATAATAAATATCACAATATCTGATGAAGGAGGAATGAGAAAAAACAGCAAGAGTAAAAGAACAGTAAAGAAAAAAGTAGGAAATCTGCAAAAAGAAAAATAAGGGATGCAAAGAACCAAAAGAAAGCACAAAAAAAGAGAAGTAGGAAAAGTGGAGAGAGAAAAAGAAAAGGAAAGGAAAAGAAGAACCAGGGACAGGAAGCAGGGGAGAAAGGAGGAAGATAAAAAATAAATAAAATATGGGAGCAGGGCATGGCACCCAGGCTCTGTCAGGGCACAGACAAGGATGAAATTCCAGCTATCCAAGATGATGGGTGGAGGCAGGTGATGGCCACACCTCAGTTCACCAAGAGTGTGGGGGATAAAAGAGTCACAAGGGGAAATCACACATTTCTAGTTGTCAGCCTCCAGTGCAGCTGCCTGTGCTGTCCTTGGAAACCAGAGCTCACTTCTATGTCATGGTCCAGGCAAGAATGCCACTTGCATATATTCAAAATGGAATATATATTCACCTGCTTGTGAATATTCAAAATGGCTCTACCCTCAGGACAGCCACTGGCAATCCACAGGTCTACTTGTTTCCTTCTTCACTGTTTTCATTTCTGACTGTCAGACACTAATGCAGTGCTTGTCCATGTAGTCTTTTGTGAGAGAACTGATTCTTAGGTTGCTGCAGGATATAATCAAAATGGCTGTGCCCTCAGGATAGCCGGCAGTCCACAGCTCCCTTTGTCTCCTTACTCACTGTTTTCCTTCAGGTTCTTCTACTAGTTGGTATTTAATCCACTGCTTTATCCTTGCCTTCAAAAGCTCAGCATGCCAGGATCATCTTCTGTGTCAGTTTCAATTGGTTTCTCATTGCTTTGTTTTAGGGAGTCTGTGTAGCTTCCTGACTATTCCACCATCTTGCTGGAACCTGCATATCCTTTTGTAGTGAAAGAAATGTTGAATTTTGGACTTTCAAATACTTTTGAAATCTAAGTCAAGAGAAATTATATCTGTGGACATTTATCTTAAGTCTATGCATTTCAGCAACTTCCTAAATCAAAGACTCCCACAAATGGCTTCTACTTTCCTACGTGACTGCACTGTTGGTTGAGAGTGAGATGGGTAGAAATAGGGAGATAATACAGAGCTATTTACAAATATTTTCTGATTTTTAATAGTCATAACAGAAGTATTGGATAATAACTGAATATTTTAATATTTAATGTTTAATAATAATCTTTAATATATGAAGATGCTAAATCAATATATGGGAGCTCTCGTAGCATAGTGGCTAAG
>NW_006922017.1:2306186-2309690 GCF_000298275.1 Orycteropus afer afer
AACAGAATGAAACACTGCCCCGTCCTGTGCCATCCTCACAACATGTGCTATGCTCGAGGCCATCATTGCAACTGCTGTGTCAATCCATCTCATTGAGTGCCTTCCCCTTTTTCACTGACCTTCTACTTTACCAAGCATGATATCCTTTTCTAGGGACTGATCCCTTCTGACAACATGACCAAAATATGAGAAACAAAGTCTGGCCATTCTTACTTCTAAGGAACATTCAGGCTATACCTCTTTCAAGAGAGATTTTTTTTTAATATAAACTATATTTAATCAGCTTTGGACATTAATAGAGCTTAATAAAACATTCTCTGGTGGTGTAGTGCCTTAGGCATTTGACTGCTAACCAGAAGGCTGGCAGTTCAAACCCACCAACCACTCCTTGGAAGGAAGGTTGGTAATCTACTTCCATAGTGATACCACCTCAGAAAACCAAGAAGGGGTCGCTATGAGTCGAAATCGACTTGATGGCAGTGAGTTTGTTTTTTTTCGGTTTTGAAGATTTAATTGATTTTTAAAATAATGTATTTAGCAGTAATTTGTCTATTGATTGGTTGATCTATGCTAATAAGTTTTTCCAAACAATACAAAGGGAGAGAAAACTTCCATATTCTTTCTTTGAAGAAGGCATTACTTTGATACCAAAGTCAGATAAAGAAACAACAAGAAAATAAAATTACAGATTTTACTATGAATGTCTTTTCTTAAAAAATTGAATTCAAAAGTATATTTTAAGGATCATACTTCATGATTAAGTGAAATTTAGCCCAGGAATTTAAGGGTGGTTCTACATTAGAAAATAAATCAATGTAAAATACCACCCTAACAGAACAAAGGGGAAAAAAAAGACCATCTTAAACTATGCAGAAGGTATTTGTCAAAATCTTACAGCCTTCCATTGTAAATAATATTGAACAACCAAGGAAAGGAAGTTCTTCAATATGATAAAGGGTATTTATGAAAAACCCATAGTTAATGTCAGACTTAAAGGAGAAAGACTGAGAGTTTTCCACTTAAGATTAATATAAGGATACTCACTGTCACCATGGCTACTCATTATTGTACTGGAAGTTCTAGCCAGAGCAATTAGGAAAGAAAAAAAAAGAAAAATCAGAGGAACTCCAATTCGAAAGAAGAAGTAAAACTCTTACTTTTTACTGATGATGTAATTCAGTAATGAAGACCTCATATAATCCATGAGAAAGCTACATGAAGTAATAATAACTACTTAATAATTATTGAATAATAATTACTTAATAATAATTGAATTTAACATAGTGGCAGAATACATGTTCAGCACACAAAATTCAATTTGTTTGTTTTATTTAATTTCTTTTGTTACTATTGTTGAGAATATACACAGCAGAACATACACTAGTTCAGCAATTTCTACATGTACACTTCAGTGACATAGATTACATTCTTCAAGTTGTGCAACTATTCTTACCTTCTTTTCCCAAATTATTCATTCCTGTTAACATGAACTCACTGCCACCTACAGTCTCTATTTCATCTTTGAAGTTGCTGTTGTCAGTTTGATCCCATAGAAATAAATCTTAAAAGAACACAATGTTCAAGACTGACTGACATTCTTTACTAGTTGTGTTGGTTACTTTGTGTGGCTCTAACAGAAATACCACAGGTGAAATGGCTTCAGAAAATAGGAGTTTATTGTCTTACAGTTTGGGAGGCTAGAAGTCCAAGTTCAAAGTGTCAGTCTTCAGGGGCTAAATGAAAACCCCTTGACTGTGGGCTTCAGCTCTGCCTCTTGTTCCCAGCCCACTGAAGCTAGAGGTATCTCTTCACTCAGGCAGCTCCTGGTTGCTATGACTGACAAACCCAAGGTCAACAAGAAACAAGGCACAGTTCTGATATTACCAAGCCACATGGCAGACCATTGGCTCAAGTCCATTAAGAGTCCTAAAATTGGCACACAGCATGGCTGGCTGCTGAACAATGGCTTGATTACATGCAGGGTCCAAGTGTGCCATAAGCTGGAGACTTCCTCAGAGTTGCTTCTTATATACTGGCTCACATCTCTAAAGCAGCTACTCAGATGCTCCAGTAGATTCCACCATGAAGTTAATTACTAATCTCACCAAGGGGAATAACTACATCCAGCTGCCCAGCCACTGAAAACCAGGCCCAGGCAAGTCGCCATATAACTTTAACTAGCACACTAGTTAAGCTAAAGCATTGTTTGGTTTTAAGAAGAATTTGAGGATACTTTTTTTTTTTTTTTTTTTAAGGTTTAAAGATTATCTCAGGGCAATTGTTGCAGGAGTTCATCTAGTGTCCATGACTGCTGGAAAGTCTGGATTCCACTAGAATTTGAAATTCTGTTCTCAAGTTTCTCCCTTTGGTCAGTATTCTTCTACAGAATCTTCAATCCAAATATTCACTAATGGTAGACAGGCATCATCCAGTTCTTCTGATCTCATGGCAAAAGAAGCAGTTATTCATGGAAGCAATTAGCCACACATTCTGTTTCCTCCTCCTATTCCTGACCCTCGTTCTTTCCTTGTTACTCCAGCCTAATAGATTCAAACTGTCAAATCTTGGATGGTTTTTATGACCCCAGACACTATGCAATAAAATAGGCTGTGGAACAGAAGCACTGAACACATAATTAGACCACATTAGGCCAATTAACAGGTATGTCCAGTGAAACCATGACCCTGAACCACCAAACTAAAGAACAAAATCCCATGAGGTGTTTGGTTGTGCATAAGCAGTCTCATCAGCTACTCTTTATTTTATGTCTTTGTCATTTTTGTAAATATATAGATCATATAACTTTTACAAATTCAATTCTGCTTTTTACAAGTGTACAACTTTGCAGAGCAGCAGTTTCCTTTTTATATATGGCCTTTCTGATTGTGAGTTTGTTGTTCTGCCAAGATGATTTTCTAGGCTACAATATTACAAAGGGATTGGGCATTTTTCTATGCAAATAAGATGAGCTTGGTTTACTGAGGGAATTGGTAAGTTTATGGTTTTGCTGGGGTGGGGAATTCCTTGAAGTTGATAAGGAGTTCACTATATAAGTAACGTACCCAACAGAAGTTTTTAGAAGTAAACTCAGAGAAAGAGAGAGAGAGAAGAAGAAGGAGCTATAACACTGAAGATAGCAAGAAACAACATGAGATGGCAAGAAGCAGTTAAGAAACAGGAGAGCTCGGCTACAGTAAACTCAAGCAGGGTCCAGCTGTGGATGTTGTTGTTGTTAGGTGCTGCTGAGATGATTCCAACCCATAGCAACCCTGTGTAAAACAGAATGAAACACTGCCTGGTCTGGTGCCATCCTCCCAATCCATGCTACGCTTAAGCCCAACATTGCAGCGACTGTGTCAATCTATTTCCTTGAGGGTCTTCCTCTCTTTCTCTGACCCTCCATTTTACTAAGCATGATATCCTTTTCCAGGGAATGTGCCAACCCTTCTGACAACATGACCAAAGTAGGTGAGATGCATTCTGGCCATTCTCACTTCCAAGGAG
>NW_006922017.1:2310330-2315853 GCF_000298275.1 Orycteropus afer afer
ACCTCCAACATGACATCTCTTTGCTGAAGCATCTCAGTGAGTATTCTGTCTGGTTGCAGTAGGCTAGAACAAAGTGCCTGCCTGTGGACATGGCTGCGAAGTAGCTGAGAGCTGTTTTGGTTGGAAGTTCTGCTCATTGAAGAACTGTATCTTATCTTCTGAGCTGCATTCAGATTCAAGTCGATCTTAATTCTGAGTTGTATCCCATTACATCCAAGTTAATCCTGATGCTGAATTATAGTTTATTGCTTCCCCAGTAATCCATTTGGATTACTTATATTAAGGGCCGTAGTGTTTGGTTTTTTTTTTTTCTTTCTTTTTATTCTACCATACCAATTGGTTAGTCTTACTTATTTAAATGTCCAAATATTCCTTATATACAAGAAACAGTTTAAAAATAATTTAATAATATAGGAATTAATTGGCAGAAATAAATAAATAAATAAAAATAATGAAGACACCTAAGGCTATGCATAGGGTTGGCATATAAAATTTCTACAAGTGTATTTGCATGTTCTGTAAGAATTCCCAACTATATAGTAGAGCTGATAAGGGACAAGGTTGTAGTCACTTCTTGTTCACATCCAGCTACCAAGAGGGAGTGAGTAGTTAGACCTGTGGGCTCAGGACCACAGTCGCAGGGGACATCAAGCTCAATTGACATACTACACAACATGTTGTTTCATGTCCTACTTTAGCAAGTAGCAACTGAGATCTTAAAAGTTTGCAAGTGGCCATCTATATGCAATGATGGGTCCCCTCATACAGAGCAAAGAAGAATGAAGAAAACCAAAGGTGCATGGAAAAATTAGCACAAGTGACTGGTACACCATGCAATCCTAAGCTTATACTACTACAAGACCAGAAGAACTAGATGGTGCCTGGCTATCACTATCAATCATAAGAGGGGGACCTATGGAGGTGATTCTGGATAGAATGGGAGAACATTGTAAAACAAAACTCAAAATCTTAAAAAAAAAACAGGGACCTGGTTTGCTGGTCTGATAGAGCCTGAAGGAATTACTGAGACTATGGCCTCTAGCTGCCCCTCAGGTCTGGAATTGAACCCACTTCTATGGCCATCAGCCAAACAAAAGCAGTCATATAAGCTGAACATTTATATTAGGTAGATACACTTTTTGGTGAGTACAATCATGGGAGAATAAGGGGCTGTGTATCCTCAGGGGGCAGGAGTACATGGGAAGGAAAAACACAGGGAAGAGGTTACTATGGGGAGGAAGTGGAAGATGAGCTGTTGCATTGTGGGAAATTGCAGTCAATGTCATGAGACAAAGTGTATGTGACGTGTTGTATGGAAAGTGGATTTGCTCTAAACTTTCACTCAAATCACAACAAATAAATAAATAAATAAATAAAATACACTGGAGCATCCAATTATCCCAGAATTTAAAAACAGTCTATCACATTAACCCTGGGTGAAACACAGGAAACCAATGTTGGAACCATTATAATCTACTTAGAGCTATATTTGCCAATATTAAAGATGCAAAGCTGGAACATGCAGCTCTTTATGATGTTTCTGGTTCATTACTCTAATTCATTTTCTCAACTACCTGTATTATCTTTCTGAAGTCTACATTTTATGCCAATTTGTGGAGGTTCATCAATAGGAAAGGAAACACACTAGTTTAGTTTTATCTGGTCTTCTTATTCTCTTATCTGGTTGACACTTAAGCTGTCCTCTTCTTAAGAAAAAACAAACAAAAAACTTTGTGCTCTGTTAAAAGTTGTTACATATCAATTGTATTTCCAAACTAAAATAGCTAATTTGAATAAATAACCAATTTCTTTTATAATTTTTTCTTCAAACATAAGTTTAAGTAAAATTGCATTTTACCAGCAACTAGTTAATTCATTTGACTTCCTAAAAACAATGAGTTAATTGTTTTGGTCCACATTTCTTTTTTAATAAATCTTCTTTATTGTGGTATACTTTATATATTAAAATGTCTGTGTTTTATGTGCCCAGTTCAATTAATTTTGACAAAAATATATGCTCATATAAGCACAACCATAGTCAAGATAGAAAACATTTTCATCATGTACAAAATATCTGGCATACCACTTCATTGTCACCACATCACATCTCAACCAGAAAACCACTGCTTGCTCTTTGCGACAAACATTTTAAAAAATTGATCAGTGATGTCTTGGAAGAAGTACAGCCAGAATGCCCCTTAGAAGTGAGGATGGGGAGACTTAGTCACATGTACTTTGAAAACATTATCAGCAGGGACCAGTCCCTGGAGAAGGACGTCATGCTTTTAAAGCAGAGGATCAGTGAAAAAGAGGAAGATCCTCTAGAAGATAGAGTATCCCAGTGGCTGCAATAGTCGGCTCAAACATAACAGCTGTTGTGAGATGGCACACGATCAGGCAGTATTTTGTTCTGTTGTGCATAGAGTCGCTATATGTTGGAACCAACTAGGTGACATTTAACAACAATATTTCTTTGGTGTCACAAATTGTTAAGAAAACCTCTATTTTAATTTTAATTTTTTTTTTTTTTTCTGTTTTTCAGAATGGCAGAGTGAAGGCACTGTAGTCAGATAAGGCAGTCAAATATCAAGAACATTTATCTGATCAGGTGATGACAAATCTCTTCCCCTTTTACTATTGAAGGAGTACTTTTCTCCTTAAAGAATGGCCGCAATAAAGCATTCAGAGCCATACTTCTGCTGCCAGGTTAAGTACTTAGCAGTGGAAGTAGCTTCAATAACCTTAGTGATTGGGACCTATGCTATTGGATCCATGGAAAACTTCCATTTCCACCATCTGTTTAACATGTGCTCACTCCATTCATATGCCCATTACACAAATGGTGCAATGAGGCCAAAGAAAGTGGCTACTTATTACCAATATCTTTTCATCAGATATCTTGTCCTTGATAAGCTTGTCTTAGATAGCTTGTCCTCTTGTGTCTTCTGGGACACTGGTGAAATTAAGACATTGACCACTTCCCACAAGTTCATGTGTACTTATACTTTACATCATTGTACTTCTTATTGCTATTATTGGCACTAAGTGTACTGGAGCTCAAAAACATATAGGATCTCTTTCTCAAGTGAAGGAGGGGTCGCTGTGAGTCAGATCTGACTCGATGGCAATGAGTTTGATTTTGGTTTTATCCTGAATGATCATGTGACAGCTTATATTGTGCCTAAACTTACTGCATTACTCTATCTTGTTCTAGCTAGCTATTGAAAATTGAAGACTTTTGAGTCAACCTATATGAATTGAAATATAATTGTCAAATGTAATGTACATTTGTCTTCCACATCCAAAGAGGATCAGCAAGCACTTCAGATCTTTCTTAATAGTGGAAGGCACAAGGAGCAACTATTTGTTATTTTCCTTAGAGAGGATTTTGAAGCATGCTCCGTGCCATTGAGCACCTAAAAATATCACTATTATATGTCCAGTCCTCTGTCAGACATGTGTCTTATGAAGGTTTATCAAAATCACTCTAATGACTGAATTTGTAGATTATTAGAGCAGTGAGTAATACAGTTCTCAATTTCCATATGTGATGTTCTTTGATTAGGGTCAATTTGGCACAAATAGCATAACTAGCATTCTCCAGAAAGTAGAACTTCACAAAGATTTAAGTGATATTGTTTTATTTTGTAATGTAATCCCAGGATAGAGGAGTATGAAAATGGGGGTGAGGAAGGGAATTGGAGACATTAATATATGGATGCATTAATGATCTGGCTACCACCCAATATCAAGTACTAGTGCTTAATTTTAAAGGACCATCTTCTGACTGCTTGTAAGCATCATCCACCTAAGAAGGTAAAGGAGGAAAATGCAATCCACAGCCTTCTACATCTTATTGGTTAAAAAAACTGCCTTACACTCAGCTCCACTGAATTTCTGGTTTATTCATGAGTGGGACTGAGTGAGCTTACATGGCATTTTATGCCTCTATATCAGCAGGTAAGACATTTGGCCTTTAACTAGAGGATCAGTGGCTCAAATCCACCAGCTGCTCCATTGGAGGAAGATGAGGTAATCTACTTCTTTAAAGATTTACAGCCTTGGAAACCTAACGGAGGTCACTATGAGTTGAAATCAACTCAATGGCACTGGGTTTTGGTTTGGTTTATCAGTAGAAAAATCCCAGGGCAGGGGGTAAGAAGCATACAGTGTTGACATTAAATAAGACATTCAAATTTATGCCTGAATAAAGCCTATTATCCAAAGCCTACACATAGCTGGTTGATCTGGTAGTGCTGAAACAAGAGAGATAAGGCTGAGAGGGCTTGATGTGATGTATAAGAAATGCATGATATACAAACACACTAAGGTATGAATAAATCTTCTCTTATTGCTAGCCTGTATGCCATATATATATATAATATCACATCAAACTTAGCACCTCCTATATCTATTTTCACTTAACTTTGGATGACTCTGATGTCACAAACCGAGTGGATTGAAATAACAGAAATTTATCTCACAGTCTTGGAGGCCAGAAGCCTGAATTCAGGGTCTTGACAGGGCCATTCTCTCTCCAAAGTTTCTAGGGGAAGATCATTCCTTGTCTCTTCCAGCTTCTGGTAACTCCAGGCACTCCTTGGTCTGTGACAACATAAGGGCAATCTTTACCTCCTTCTTCACAAGGCTTTCTCCTCTGTCATCTTCTCTGTATCTCTTATCTTCTTCTTATAAGGAAACCAGTCATATTGGATTAGAACCCACCCTATTCCAGTATGACCTCATATAATTTAACTAATTATATCAATAAAAGACTCTATTTCCAAATAAGGTCACATACAGGTACCAAGAGCTAGGACTTAAGCATATCTTTTTTGGGAATACAAATCAACCCAAAGCATATGCAATGTGTGTTTACTCTTTTATTATAACATATATTTAATACATGCCTGGAACTATTTTAAGTACTTTATATTTATTAGCAAGCTCTGGTAGCGTAGTGCCTTAGGCACCTGACTGCTAACCAGAAGACTGGTGGTTCCAACCTACCAGCCACTCTTCAGAAGGAAGGTTGGGCAATCTACTTCCGTAGTGATACCACTGCCTTGGAAATCCAAGGAGGGGTCTCTGTGAGTCGGATCTGACTTCACAGCAGTGAGTAGTAGTATTATATTTATTAACTCTTTTTCTTTTTCTTTTTTTGATCTTTGGGTGCACATTTTCAAAGCAAATGTGTTTTACATTCAAGTGCATGCACATTTGATTTCACGCCGATTACTATCCCCAACCATAAAAAACTCTCCTCCCCTCTCCTCCCTATCACTACCCTCTCCCTGTGACCTTTTTATCTATGCATTCCTATCTATCCAGCTTTCCCTCTATGTGAGTGCTACATCTCTGGTGTCTCATGGCTGATTGATCTAAAGGGTGCATCTCCTAGAGTAGGTGGGTGCATTGCCCTGGGGTAGGTGTTCTGCATGTAGGTCTTTCTACTGTTGGGCTGAGAGCCAATCCACAAGAGTGAGTCCAGTTCTAGGCCTGAAGAGTAACCCAGACCATAGT
>NW_006922017.1:2316518-2317716 GCF_000298275.1 Orycteropus afer afer
GTGTTTGGTGCTGGTGATAATGCACTATTGTGCATTAATAGTATTTGCCTCTGTTGTCCAAATCTTTTGTGCACATTTCAATGTTTTTCTTTTCCCCAATGTCACCATGCTGGTCACAGACCCTTTACTTAAACTCCTCCAATCACCCAAATAAATATGTGACCCCCACCTAGTCTGAGATTTTCCTTCCCCTTCCTTCCTGTCCCCATAACCAAGAAAATGAATTTCTGTCCCTGAATAAACCTTTCATTGACGTTTTATAATAATGGACTCATATGATATTTGTCCTTGTGTGATTGACTTATTTCACTCAACATGATGTCCTAGGAATTCATCCACACTGTGAGATGATCTGTGTGTTCTTTATTATTCTTCATTGTTGCATTGTATTTCATTGTGTGAATGTACCATGGTTTGGTTACCCATTCATCCATTGATGGACATTTAAGTTGTTTCCATCTCTTTGCTACAGTGAATTGTGCTGCGATGAACATGGGTATGCATAGGTCTGGTCGTGTCCTGTCCCAGACCTCTTTAAGATATATGCATACTAATGGAATTGCTGGATCAAATGGTATTTCTAGTTTCAGTTTTCTAAGGAAACACCATATCATTTTTCACAATGGTTGTCCCATTTTGCAGTCCCACCAACAGGGTGTGACAGTTCCAATCTCTCCACAGCCTTGCCAGCATTTGTTATTTTTTGTCTTGTTGAACTTTGTTATTATTGCTGGTGTGAGATGATATCTCATTGCTGTTTTGATTTCTATCTCTCTAATGGCTAATGAGCATGAGCATTTCTTCATGTGTTCTTGGTCACCAGTATATCTTCTTTGGTGAAATGTCTGTTCATGTCCCTTTCCCATTTTTGAATAGGGTTGTTTGTCTTTTTGATGTTGAAATTTTCTATAAATTTTAGAAATAAGTCCCTTGTCAGATACATCATAGCCAAATATTTTTTCCCAATCTGTAGCTTCCCTTTTAACCCTTTTGGAAAAGTCTTTTGATGCACATAAGAATTTAATTCTCTTCTCCTGCTTATACATTTTAAATTATATTTGATAGTCTGTTTATGCCATAAATTAGAGCCCCTAGATTTGCCCCTATTTTATCTTTGATGAGGTTTAGTTTTGGGTATTGCATTTAAGTCTTTGATCTAACTTGAGTTTGTCTTTGTTTGTGGGGTGAGGTATGGGTC
>NW_006922017.1:2318486-2319359 GCF_000298275.1 Orycteropus afer afer
AGCATGCCATAAATTAGAGACTGTTCCCCAAAACTTCTCCTTATATGCAGGAAGCAAACCACATTCTTAAGGCAGCTACTCAGTTGTTCACAGTAGATTCCAGCATGGAGTTGACTACCAATGTCATCATGGGGAATACTACATTCAGCTGCCCAGCCACTCAATCAGGACCAGCAAGTTGACACACAAATATAGCCACCACAGTTCCACCCCTTGTCAACTAGGCACCTTTACAAATCTTCAAGGAGTGGCATCTGTACAGATCTCCTTCACTGGGGTGGCTTTAATCCCTAGTTCCTGAGTGGCACCTCATCCCCTTGGTCTGATGGGCCCCATTTCTCTCACTCTTGGGCATGGAGGCCCTGCCCCCTCTCTCTTGGGCAGCAGATATGGCTCTATCACACTGGCCCACATGAACAAGCAGTCCCACACTCCAGAATCAAGTTGGTGATGGTCTAACTCTTCGAAACCTAGGGGGCTATGGTGGTTCCATCCCCAGAGGCCATAGTCCTACCCTTTGAGGCTGAGGCAGCTCTGCTTCCCATTTCCTTGTCCTCTCCACTTCTACCAATTCTTGCTGAAGACAACCCACTCCACTGGAACACTTCCTGCCCAAAAAAGTACTCAGCTTTCTTGTTACATGAGCCAGCCAACCTGCTACTCCATCTCATGCCAGTGTCTTTTATCAATTAATGCCTGAAGGCAACCCACTCTGCCAGGAAGCCGCTTACCCAATGGCACCCGGATCTCTCCTCCATGGGCTGGTAAGCCTGTTGCTGTTTAATGCTAGTCTCTTGGCTCTGCTTCTGCCGTCTCTTTTGCCACATGCTAGGATCTCTCTGCCAGGATCTCAGATCAAGGACACACTCCACT